>NC_088300.1:43012370-43317715 GCF_032854445.1 Liolophura sinensis
TTTGTTTGTATTTGATTTATTAAGATCAGTGCACTTCTGATCAGTATTGTATGACTAGAATTCCTTAGCCATCTAAGCACTACAAGTTGAGAAATGACATCAGCTGGGTGGGCAAATTTTAAATTTTTACTGCTTTTTTCTTGTACCAGCTTGGGGCAAAGTGATTAAAATATTTTTCATACACATGGACACTTTTTGTGTTGGTTCAGTTCCAACCCTGGATAGCAAATATTTGATACCCTTGCCTCCACTGTTAGGGGTCTGGTAACAATAAACAGGCATGATCTCTCATAGGTCTGTTTACATGGTTTTACATTTAGTTTGCTGGAGATACTTAACTTGCCTATGTCAGTGAATCATAACAAAATGATGTACATAAAGCCTCCGCTAAGTCATGTATCTCGGTGAATGGAGTATAAGGTGGCAGGTGATAACAGCCTGGAAAAGTTTCCTGATGTTTAATGCTGTTCAATATTATATCACAGCGGTGTCTCAGTGGTGTCAGTGTCAACATCGGGACCGGTAGATCCAGGATCAATCCTTGATTGAGTCACACTTAAGACTTTAAAAGAGGAAGTTGTAACTTCCTCGCTTGGCGTTCAGCATGAAGGGGATAGTGCAACGACTAGTTGACACGTATCAGTATAATTGCTCGGGCGGGGCGGCTTACTTGCCTTTGGTAAGTCGTCTCAGTGAAGCAGCACTAAATAAAAGAGCGGTGGAAATCCGTCCTGCAACAAGGAGGCACATTACACGTACATGCACCCTAAGGATTCCTTCGTCGTCATATGACTGAAAAATTGTTGAGTACAACGTTAAACCCCAAGCCCTCACTTACTCACTCAATGTCAACACATTTACAGCACAGCATCACTTGAATGCCGCAAGACATAATGACCCACCCTGTCACAGTATACATGTACTTGCACCAGACGATATACCCCACTCACCCCGTTTCGGCCAACCGCAGTATCCTCACACCAATTTGACCAATCCTTATGCTGAATGGCAAGCCTGGGCAGTACCCTAATTGGAGGTTGTTCAAGGGAGATAGAATCTCTGATTGGCTGAAAGTGGAGACAGGACCTTGATCATGCTTGAATAACTATGGTGCCTAAAGTTCAGCTTAGCCCAGTAATATTAGGGTGAGTGAGTGAGTGCTTGGGGTTTAACGTCGTACTCAACAATTTTTCAGTCATATGACGACGAAGGAATCCTTAGGGTGCATGTACGTGTAATGTGCCTCCTTGTAGCAGGACGGATTTCCACCGCTCTTTTATCTAGCGCTGCTTTACTGTGACGACTTACCAAAGGCAAGTAAGCTGCCCCGCCCGAGCCATTATACTGATACGGGTCGACCAGTCGTTGCACTATCCCCTTCATGCTGAACGCCAAGCGAGGAAGGTACAACTTCCTCTTTTAAAGTCTTAGGTGTGACTCGATCAAGGATTGATCCTGGATCTACCGGTCCTGAAGCGGATGCTCTACCAACTGTGCTATCTGGGCCATTAGGAATATTAGGCATGAGTGGACTCAACTGTACAGCCTTCAAAGCTGACACTAGTGGTTCATACCCTGACAGAATACTGGAATGACCATTATGTTGGTGTACAATGTCCGTTCATGGGACTAACAAAATTACTACTCAAGACTGTGCATATAGTATTTATATCTGTCAAAGATCTTTATTAACAACCCCTTTCATACATATGAAGTGACTGACGTTTTCCCTATAACTTTTATACATACATCAAGATCTCATGACATCATCATAGTGTGATGATAAATGTACATTCACTTTAAAATTTTAATTCATTCTACCCAAAAGGAGCGTGATTATTCACTTCAATACTTTAACGAAAAAGAGCGATTTACATAATATAATATCATTACAGGTTAAGGATTCTTCAGCAGCTTTAAGTTGCTGTAAAAAAAAATCTGTACCTTAAAAGCAGAACTAGTGTCAATTATTAACTAGTTTTACGTAGGGTAGCAAAGATACAATAATTTAAACCCTTGCGAAGACAACGGATGACTACACTGACGATTTAACATAAAATTTGTCATTTCTAAAACATTTTATCCTAAATAGCACAATAAGATGTATGACAAATTTATACACTTTACTTGCTAAAAATTTAAAAAGGAGACCATTTAAAATACAATCAACAGAGTTGTTTACCGTGATGCAGGATATAACAGCTGATATGTATACAAAAACTTTGCACAACCTTTAAAAGGACAGAAGACATGTAGCTGACAATTATGGCATATAACGCATATACTCTAATATCACAGGCAATAATACCTTCTGGGTTATCTTTAATATTTATACATGAATACAAGAAAGATTTCCACAATGTTACTAGCATGTGGTACACACCACGGTACATGTACACTGCTTAAACCTGTTTTCATGGTCTGTCAAAAAATAAATAAATAAATATTTGGATGTTTTAAGGATACAATTTTAGCCCTGTTCTGTACACTGTTGCTGAAATTACACTAAAACTTTAATCTCAAGCTAATATCTGAACAGTAATTAATATTTTACATATTTATACATGAATCCACAACCAGACAATCATATGAGAAATGCCGCAATACACGTTTCAAGTTAGTAATTAATGCTATTTGCTCTTTTAAACTTACTTATTCTATAGAACAAAACACTTTTAGATTCACGTCTACTTTCAAAAACCATGGCAGTAATGTAGATATCACACTCCAAATAAAAATGTAGTTATGTGCACAAAAAATTAGGAAGGCTGTACGAAACTGACGAAGCTTGTCAATATTTACGGACCAAATACATGCTGATACAATAATACATTACCATTAGATAGCACCACTAGTCACATCTGATTGAAGAATGGTCTATTTGATACAGAATCACAACGTGATAAAAATATCAGTCAATAAAATACCATACAACACTAGCACTGGATCCACAGCACCAAACATAAATGTCTTTCTCAACCACACACTCCTAACTAGCATATGATGGCTAAAATGTATGTCTATATTCTTTGTATATGCAATGAAATGTTTTAGAAAACGATATTATACAACAGAACAAGAAATGTATATGTTAAGAGGTTTAGGGACCTTATCAGTATGTGATTATCGCTGCCCACTCAAACCACTGAATAAGGCACGGATCTCTGATCTCAACATCTGGATCTGACCTCAGCACCATATGACCACACCTAGGATCTGATCTCTTATCTCAACAGCACATGACATCTAAGATCTGACCTCAGCAGCTCACACCCTCATTTAGGATCTGACCTCAGCAGCGCACAATAACATCTAGGATATGATCTCTGACCTGAACTGCACATGACAACGTCTGCAGCACATGACAACATTTAGGACCTGACCTCTTTCAGCATATAAAAACATCTAGGATCTGACCTTTTCCCTCAACAGCATATGAGAACATCTAGGATCTGACCTCAACACCACATGGCTGACTTAGGATATGATCTCTGCAGCACATGGATACTTCAGAATCTGATCTTACTAGCACATGGATATTTAAGGATTTAACCTCTAACCTCTCCAGCACATGGATATGCATGTATACTCAGCCAAACCTCACCAGAATATATATATACATGTATGTGTATCCAATCTGACTACAGCTCCAGGCTGACTTCAAGAACAGTCTGCTGTGCTAGGCTGTGACCACATCAGTACATCAGGTCTGCCTATCCATCTGAACTCACTGCGGTTCACAGCGGCTTATGGAATCACTGCTGAAACTTTCAGTTGCTGCTCTGAATTACGCGCTGAAACATCAAAGAAGAGCACTATTACATCGCAAATCAAAACTGAATGTAATAAATGAACTGAACGTAGTTTGCTAGCAGCAAAGTAACCTCCTACTTTCAGACAATATAAACCCAGCACGGAAAGGAACTATGTAACATTTATCAGATTTAATAGCACAAATTTGATGGCTCTGGTGTCAATGAACAATTCTTCTACTTCTGAGTTTACCTGCAGCTGGGTTTCTAATATCTGACAAACCACTAATACTCCTGCTGAATACTTGTACTTCATTCATAACCATGCATCTGCCTTTTATACACTTTATCAATCATTTGAGAGTTTTACAAATATAATGAACCCGGTTTCTGCCCACCATAATGCTGGCCGCCGTTGTATAAGTGAAATATTCTTGAGTATGGCATAAAACACCAATCAAATAAATAAATAAATCAAGTATAATGAATGGCTATATTTGGTCTAATTACACATACATGCCACCTGTGTTTAACTTTATACAAAACAATATCATAACTTTGAAAACTGAGATTGATGCCACTATAACAAGTACCTTGGAAGTAGGAGGTGTCTGTGTTATCATCAGGCTGAGGCATAAATGGGGGTTCCATATCCAGCAGATGAGACCAGTCCAACTCTGAGAATAGTGGCATAGTCTTCAGATCTGGAGAGGACACGTAAACCATATTATAGGAAATGAACTCAATAGAACTTCAAAATATAATATCTTCATGAAAACCTTAAAAGAAGTCAGTCAAAAATGTGTACTCTTTCGTTCTTTTCTGTAGCTGCTTCTGTATAATTGTGCTCAGAAAAGGAGTGGTATTGCACAAGCAATCTGTACCGGCAGTGAATGGTGTGTTTTTACCCAGCTTGGAACTGACTTGTGTACGTGGGAAACCATCCCTATTCTCACAGGTACAGATTTAAATGCTCTACAAGAGTAAATGAAAATTTGTAGGTCTATATTGTAAAGTATGTAAAAGACAAATGTGTCCATACTTTACCAATAATATTTGTTTCTTTCACACACTTTGTTCAATGAAATTGATGCATACAATCTGAACGAGCCATAAAAAACGTGAAATGTACTTTAATTTCACTTTTTAGTTGGATTATAAAAACAGTTGGTCTCACAGCTGACCTCTGGCTGTAGTTCTCAATTTGGGGTCATGTGTGAGTAAGGATGAGATGGCTTGTGTGGCGTTCTCTGACAATGCTTCATCTTCCTCGGGCCACGGAATATCTAACAAAATAAATAGCGCTCTCTGAGCTAAACAATATAAATAGTGCTCTCTGAGCTAAACAATATAAATAGTGCTCTCTTACTGACCTGCTACAGAGGATGACTAAAACTAAAAACAATGCAAAACTTAAAGTGCAGCTTGATAAAGGATGAGTGACTGGTGCCGATAATGGGGAATTCATATATTTTGCGTTGAACTGCTCAAAAGGTGACAGGTCACTTTGTCAGTTGTTTAAAAGTACTCATCAATGATTCGGAAAGAAATGGCACCTGTTTTAGTACTGCTCACGGTAGGTGCGAAAGTAAACTTCTCACGCAGTGATAATCCATCCCCCATTGTTTTAATGTCTGATCCAGGTCACGAGGATTAGCGACACCGCAGGAAACAAAGGAGGATTAAAGGCACCCATGATGATACCTGTTTGACATGCTTGAATAATTTTGGCCATATTTTATCTTGGAAAATTTTAAGATTTTAAGATTTGTTTTTCAGTATTCTCTTAAATACGCGCAAATTAATTCCCACGAACATATTTTTGGAGAAAATCTGCGAAAAATAAATTCCAGCGAATAATAAGTACTTTACAGTAATACCTACCCAAAATCCTCTCTAAGACTGCATATTTGTATGCCACATTGTGTACATATATACACTACATGCAGTTGTAATCATATTCTCAATGAAACTCCCATTGAACTGATATCCAAACTTGATATCTGATAAATCACAGGTGCAAAGTGTAAAGACCAAAAAATGTAGACACAGATTACGGCCAAAACATTGAAGAGCTAGCCTCTCACCTCTGTTAAGAATATTCTGAAAGATAAGTTCTGGAGTGGAGTCACAGAATGGTGGGACTCCTGTGAGGAATTCAAACAGACAAACTCCAAGGGCCCACCAGTCAACACCGGGACCTGGAACACATGGGAAATAATGTACACGACTGTAGCACTAAATCTCACTTTAGTCAACATATTGTCACAGGTGATACCTTGATACATTCTGGCACAAGAATATACACCTGTTACAAGACCGAATTGCACATAATAATGACATCTTTAACTATATATACAGATGTTTTTTTATGAGTTGAACACAGACACCAGATGTACCAGCAAGTAGTACCATAATGCCTTCATCATCAACAGATACATGTACTGGCTTAGCACTGAACAAACACCATAACGTCACCATGTAAAATGTAAGCAAACTTGTAACCAAATTAAAATCAGCAAGCTGCCAAAAGTTAGCATTTACAGAACATGGACAGTCATATATATACATGAGTAATGACGCATGAATGAATGAATGATTGTGACTTACTGCCACGTTGGCAATATTGTAGCCATAGTGTGTCGCAACTGGCAATGACCCATGTGATTTGTTACTGACCGTGGCCTTGCTGTAGTAAGAGTTCAGGGGCTAGGTAGTCAGGCGTTCCAAGAATCCTCTTGTCCTCATCCATCACTCCTCTGCGAACACTTTTGGGGGTCCTGAAGGGGGTCTTCTTACAGGCACCAATAGGGGTCTTTGGTGTCCAAAAACTTGTACACTTATTAAACAGTTTAGAATCACATTAGTTAATACATCTGCATATACATGTATCTATATACAACAACAAGCAAGGCTACATATATTACATTGTGCAAAGGAGCAATATATACATTAAAAGCAAATTACATGTGTGTCGAATAAAAGTGAACAGCATAGTTCTGCCCAAATCCATGTACCTTAAGCATGATATGTAGATATAGATCAAAGCAAAGCATGTTCATGTACATGAACGCAATAAATTGCCTATAATTTCAAGGAATTTTTCAACTAATCACCCTGCTACATTGGATTAAAGTTCGTGAAAAACTGTGAAATTTTAGGTGATTATTAGGTGTTCATATACACATGTACAGGTAGCTTTACAATGCTTGTCACGATCAAATACAGTTCAAACGACAAGGCAATTTATTTGTGCAGGTGAACAATTCCACGAAATTACAGGTGATTTACTGTATGTGTTAGTAATTGTGGTCGCTTAAGTTTTAACCAACCCGTGAAGGCCAGGAGGCGTCTGGAGTCATAGCTACCACAGCTGATAAAGACTTAGGCAGAGGCCTGACGGGTGAGTGGCAGTGAGGCTGATTGCAGAATCGAGCTCTCTTCTGTATGGTGGTGGGTATGGGGGCGGGCATTGGGGCATCACACACCTTCTCTTCTTGTGTCTGGAAGCAGACATGGTTATTAACAAGCACAAGAAAGCTCACAGGATTATATCAAGCATACTGCAGGGACAGCTTCCCCAAACCACTTTGGGCCAAACAAAACTTTCATCATCTTGACAAAACAAAATATTTGATTCTGGGTGTTCAGATTTGATTTGTTTAGAGATTGTACTATCAGAGCACAGAATTTCATGCATATATTTCAGAGTTCACTTCCTTACATTTTTACACTACAGCTCAATGCTCTTTGCATAATGCAAGTAATTAAATTCCCCAACCAACTCAGCCATTTTTATAGGATGAATATGTATTTAATATTTCTTCTCTACAGAATATGACTCTTGCCATACTCAAGCATTTTTTTACTTATGTAATGGCAGTCAGTTTCATAGACTCAGCCAATGAAAGGCCTGATCGGTTATCTCGGGCATATGAATTTGCACGTCACAACAGGCAAACCAATAAGGGAGTTTTAAGTTCGAGCTCTTTTGTTGCAAAGGGTAAAAATAGTCCTTCTGTATCACTTTTTGCCGAAAATGTTAGACAATTTTTGTTGACATTAATTTACATATTACCTGTCTCGCCATGTTCTGTATACACAAATGACACTGTTCACAAATGCTTAGCACCTTAATTGCTTCCATCGTTCGTTTACACTATGTAAGTGAAACTTTTTTCAGGTGACCATCTTGTAGTAATTTAATCCAGTCCAAAAGTTGCCTAACATTTCTGGCAGGTCACATGATAACACCTTTTCCCTCAAATATGTTGTTGTGCATTAAAATTTCCCAATTGTGAGCCTCTTCCCAAAATCTATGGATTATGCCCTGGGTTGGTGGTACTTGCTTTTCAACAGCTAAGACAGATGGGGTGTGACCTTGACACGGAATTTGTAGAATCCTCTGATCTTAATGTTCATGGAGCCTTGGTGACAATAAAATGTGTGTGTGGGTGTTTGGATATCTGTGCATCACACATGGGAAAAATCAATGTACAACCACAGTAAACTGCCATATGGTGTAGGTCTGTGTTAAAATCATTCATCACATAAAACCGATTGCCACTGTAGAGATGAAAAATTCCTGAGCATGGCAAAAGACAACACTTAATCAACAGGTATTAAAGCCATCACCCAAGACAAAGTTTTAGATTCCAAGCACCAAACACCATGAATATATGGCCTTCTCAAGATAATGATTATGTGCACATCCAAATTCACATCAATGACAGAATTGTCAATCTCAGAGTTCCTCAATTCATGTTAAATTCAGCATTACACAGCTTATGAATAAAAAGAACCACAAAAGTCTGAGGGGTCTGATACAAGAACAAACAATTACACATTAAATTTAATGGAAGAACAATGAATTAGGATTTTAAAATTGCACTTAAGTGGCTGTCAATGATATCACAGACTATTCATTCCAAACACTATATTTAATGCTGGGATGGTCCATTTATATATGCATACACATACCCCCTCAGGTAGGTGAATCTGTATGGGCACATGTAGATTGTGCTCTGGGCTGACTTCACTGGCTCTCTCTGTAGGGGGTGAGGTGTCTGTCAGAGCCCTGCCCATCGGCTGGTCCCCTGGAGTCGCTACACTCTCCACACTACCCCTGTGTTCTCTCAGGGGTGTGCAGGTATTCTTCATGGAGTAACCCCTATCCCAGTTCAGTTTTCTCTCGGGAGGAAGGGGGCTCTGGAAGCAGTCATTGTTATCACCGATATCCCGTCGGACATCGGCCATCATCTCGACAGCTCCATCACATGGCCCCTGAGAACTGACCAGCATGTCCACTGGCTTGTCATCCACTGACAGGATACGCTTTTTAGCACGTTGTCCACTGTCTACCTGTAACCGATCAAACACGCCAGTCATGCCCGTGTGGCTGGCAGACTCCGTGTCTACCTGGAAAAACCCTCGTTTCCTGGTACCTGAGCCTGGGTGTGGACACGTCTCTTCATCATCCTCGTCCGACAGGTAACTGTACAGTGACTTGTCTGATGTGCGACTAGAACACCGTGGGGATGACAACAGGTCAGACTTTGCTTGAGCAATAAACGCGTTTTTGGTTTTGGGGAGAGGGCTGTGTAAAAAACCGATGACATCATCATTCTCCTCTGAGTAAGACCCATCTCTCATGCTACGCAGGTTGCGTGCCGCATACGATGTCCACAGTGACTCATTGGTCCTGTGCAGCTGTGGAGTGTTGTCTGTGATGCTCTCCTGTTTGGCGGGGGCCTTCAGATGGCTATCACAGTGTGGAGAGGAGATCACCTCACTCTCGTGAGACTTTACGTTTGAGAAGAGGAATCTCATTTTCTCACTGCCTGTTAGGTTAAGGCTGTGGTGCAAGGCAAAGTTACTTTCCTTAAACACATCATCCTCACCAGCAGTGCTGTCACCTGGCTGTCTGCCTTCTTCTCGGTTTTGGGTAGAGGTCTTGGCTGCATTACCTAGGACACCATCACTGGCAGTAGAGCTGAGCCAGTTCATAGAATCCAGGAGTGTGGGAGTCAAGCTTTTAACAGGAGGGGTCATTTGATTGACTAGAGACTGCCGTGTACTACGGTCATGGGAGGCTATCATCTTCTCTAGACTTCCTCTGGGGGTACCGCCTAAACAGGGGCTTCTACTCACATGGGAACGTAAAGCCCTGCTGCCCTGAGAGCCAGCCCCGGACCCTCGTATCTGCTTCACCTTAGCATTGTGGGGGATGGTCTGAAACAATACAAACTCAAATTTTCAAATTTCAAAAAGCAGTTTAACCATATTTAAGGCAGGAGTAAATCTAGCTCTGAGATCGGGTGGTTATGTTCCCAGCTCAGTTTCTGAATTGATACATTCCCTTAACTCAAACTCAGCCCTGTTGCCTACGCTGTCCTCAAAGTGTCAAAGCTGTACACTATGAAAAGAGGTTTTCTGTAATCTTCAAATATTTCTGAATTTATATCACCTCAGGAAGAAGGAATATGCAGGAAGAATAAAAACCATAACATTGCAAATAACACCAATGTGACAGATGCTTCCGCTTAGACAGCAGAAGAGCTTTGCAAACCACCATTTTTTAAAACATGTAACTAGGGCAGACTTTCGATGGTGTACATCTTCTTGGTTTCAATCCAACATTCCATGAGTTTATCTTTTTTAGAGCAGCGAAGAGTGAGGCCAACTCAAATTGTCTATAATTGTCTAAGCTGTCTATGCACAAGGTACATTTGTGTTCATTGTGACATTATGGTCTTTAACGCCTACATGAAGGTGATATGAAGTTAGAGTTAGTGTACAAAAGAACCACATTTTTGTAGCTTTGACATCTTGAAAGCAGCACATTCGAAACACCCAGTTTCGAGTTTGTGAATGGAAGAGTACATGGCCTACTTTCACAAAACTTAGCGAATCATGATTTTGGTAATTATTTTTATTGTCTATTATACCTGCAACGGCAACCTTTCACGAATGTGCATACACTTTAACTACTAGCATAAAAACAACAGAATAGTTATTATTTCCTTGCCATTATTACATCAACTTATTCTCTGTATAAGATCACATCCTATCGGCCGTAAGTGGGAAGGTCTGCTAGCAACCTGCGGACTTAAAAAAGTCCGTTGCTCAGTTGGTTAGTGTGCTAGTGCACCGTATTGACCCAGGAGTCTCTCACCAATGCGGTTGCTATGAGTTCAAGTCCAGCTCATGATGGCTTCCTCTCCAGTCATACATGGGAAGGTCTGTCAGCAACCTCCGGATGGTAGTGGGTTTCTCCCGAGCTCTGCCCGGTTTCCACCCACTATAATGCTGGCCGCTGTCGTATAAGTGAAATATTCTTGAGTACGGTGTAAAACACCAATGAAATAAATAAATAAATAATAAAATTAGAAGTCATCTAGTTCAACTTAAGTTCACAGTTTCAACAAAGTTTGTCCAGTGGTGCAACACTTTGGTAAATACAAATCCTAGTGAGAACTCAGTGGTGCTGGAAGACTTCATTATATCACATACAAAAGCCAGTGAGCTTGCTAGTGAGAGAATCTGTCCTGGGGTCCTGTAATCTTGCTGGTTTGAGGCCACTAGACCCCCACCTGGGGTCATTAATGTCTCCTGGCGGATAACCTCTGCAAAATCAACATACACAAAATTAACATGAAAGTTAATGTGAACAACAGTCCCTTTACGGTGCAGAAAAACAGAATCAAAAAGACCACACTTATTCTCTCCTTACAGTAGGGACATCTGGAGGTTACGGGCAAACACATGTGCATGTACTGATCCTATAACCATTCTGAGCCTGTCCTTCTAACTCATAATAATGTCCTTCATACATTTATTTATATGATTGGTGTTTTACGTCGTACTCAAGAATATTTCACTTATACGACGGCAGCCAGCATTATGGTGGGTGAAAACCGGGCACAGCCCGGGGGAAACGACCATCCACAGGTTGCTGGCAGACCTTCCCACTTACGGCCGGAGAGGAAGCCAGCGTGAGTTGTACTTGAACTCACAGCGACCGCATTGGTGAGAGATTCCTGGGTCATTACGCTGCGCTAACCAACTGAGCCATGGAGGCCCCGTGTGTCCTTTATACATGTATATCTGATAAAATACCCATGACAGCTTTCACCCATACTGAATAATCATGAAGCAGGGAATTCTCTGATTGAGACTGAGATTTCCAAAGAAAAAATGTGAGCTCATGTGAAGTGTGTGAAAAAACCCCCCACTATAATTAACTTACCAGGTTTTAATGTGATTTTTGAGAGGCCAAAGTCAGAGAGCTTGAGGTGGCCAGTCCTGGAGATTAGCATGTTGTCTGGTTTGATGTCCCTGTCAATCATAGCATTTCCTCACATAATGGAAAAGGCATGGAGAAGTTGAAAATCTGGCCACTCAAGAGAGACCAAGGTTTTGAGAATTCAAAGTAGCCAGCATGTAATTTTGTGATATGGAATTCTATGTTTATGAATTATAATGTCCGCTGTCATTAAAGGATACATGAAAAGGAACTACAAAACAAAGATAATGTTTCGATGCCAATGAAGAAAATCATACCCTGGAATTTTTGTCAATAAAAAAATCACTTTGGGAATATTTTTATACCTGGTTATTACCCCTCTATATTATGCATATTTTCTGTCAGAAATCAGATTTTTTCAGAAATTACGTCATCATTGATCTTGCTTGGAACTTGGTGAACACCCCCATGAAGTGCCCTTAAACGGCCTTAAGAAAACTGTACTTTGAAGCATTTTTACCTCCCAAAGTGAAAGTTGAAAAATTTGTTTGTACTGTTATGTCAGATTACACATGATAATCTGCACAGTAAGAAATAAAACCAAAACATTTCATGTATCTGTCAATAGTTAATATCAGATTTTAACACATCAAAATTTAATAAAAGACACACAATTAACAGCAAATGAACTCTAGAGTTGAGTTGACTTACCTGTGAATGATGCCTCGTTTGTGCAGGTATTCCAGAGCCAGAGCTACCTCAGCAGCATACAACACAGCCATGTCCTCGTCAAAAAACCCACAGATTGTCAGTAAGCTCTTCACATCCCCTCCGATTAGGTACTCCATAATCTTGGTAGATGAATTGCAAAATAAGAAAATAAACCTATTTACAGCTGTAGAACTAGACAGAATTTCCAATTTATTTACAATGTTTGTACAAATATGACATCAATGTACAATAAATTTTCATCAAATACAGATATTATTGCATGTACTTAATGGAAATGAACAGGTCATTGAAATATATACATAACCACATTACTCCCACATCTACTTCTACATCCAGTTGGGGAGTTGGAGCTCTTTTATCCTACACAGTCCTACTGTGTCATGTGACTTGTGAAACATGTTAGGAAACCTTTGTTGACATTACTTTACCGATCACCTGTCTCACCATGTTCCAGTTCACATTCATGCAGCTACAATTTATTCATGAATTAAAAAAATATAAATTTCATTTGCATACAGGCACATGAGGCAGTCCATTTACTCAAGCTGTAAATCACGGCTACAAGGCTCGCTGGCTGATACACTGCTTGAAGAAGACCTTTAACTAAAGCTTACCAGGTAGATGTTCTGTTTTGACTGAAAAGAGTAGTAGAGCTTCACAATAAAAGGACAGAAAGTTGAGGCCATGGCATCCCTTTCGGCTTTCACTGAAATCACGAATATTTCAACTTTTTTTGACTTCAGTCAGGTTAATGATTGAAAAAAAGCAGACTGCCTGTAGGAAAAACACCAGCCTTTGTCAAGCACAGGGCAAACCCCCTGACCTAAAACTGCAGTCAAGATCAACAGACGCTAGATTTCAGCAAGCAGCTTTAATCAGTTGCAAAGGTGAGAGCAACCTTTTTAAAGCTAAAAACCATACGAAGGCCTCACTCAAAGAAATGAATTTTTTCTGTTATATATATATATTTACATGTACAACAGTATTTGTGCATTGACAACTACTGTTAATACATGCACAGTAGGCTTTCAAGTTGTTACTGAAATGCTATTTGATATCTTTTGATGAATTCATGTCTTTCATTATATCATCAATTACCCCTAATATTCAGTGTGAAATGACATGTAACAATTGCATGTTCCAAATTGTGAGGCCTATCCTCTACTCTACACATTGTCAATATTACAGTCCCAGAAAACATATTTGTTCAGAGATACGCAGCTGTGTGTCATGGCTTATAAAAATCCACATTATAATGTAATACATTCTTTTAGTTTTGAAGTACATGTAGAAACCCTGTACATATAGTTTTAACAGTTAGGTTGAATCACGAAGAGTAGGAAAGTCTCACCCTGTTCCACAACATTCTTGTTAATTAGGTCCGCCTTCTTGAGCACCTTGATGGCGTACACCTTGTCAGGACGTGACTTTTTATGGCCCAAGAACACTTTCCTGAAAAATGCAACATAAACAGAGCTGATGCTCAGAAAGCATGTGTTTTGATATCACATGGTCTACATATACATCTTTCTATGGAATCCACGTCACTTACAACAAGCTTAATATGCATGTTTAGACAAATAATGCAATACAAGTCAGCAAAAACCAGACCAATTAAAGAATATTCCACAATACACGTATACTAAGTAAGTAAATACTGTATTTCACCCGGAGTTTAGCACTTTTCAAGTGACATGATTTTGTAGCATCTGATCAATTTATTCACTGTATGGGCCTCATAAGAGTTTTTTGTGAACACTGATTAATTTCTTAAGTGTTGACATCAAAATTATCATTTGAAGATCTTTATGTGCTTATAAAAGTCCATTCAAAACACAACAATCTGTTTAACATCAACTCATATATCACTATTTGCATAAAACAACACAATATTTGTGACAAAGTAAAATTATTTTGGAATAAAAAATTAATTAAAAATTTTGATTTCCATATCATTTTTTTAACATCTGTTGTATAATATCTATGTTAAATATCCTTCCTGCATGAGGGCCCCAGGTATGATGAAAATAACCAGTTCAGCCTTGAGGCTCTAATCTAAAAAAATCCTATTATATTTTGCCTCTTGTATCCTCTGAAAGTTAAAGTTTATGCATACGTGAAATTTGGCAGAAAATGTCCATAATTTATACACCACAACAGCGGATCCATGAAAACCACACCCGAAATAAAGAGAACATACTTAACATATCAAGAGAGCATAAAGAGTTTTCTAAATTTTCCACTTAATCATCCACCCAAACTAATACACAAAACAGGCCTATTATATCGCTCTAGGGCTATAACAGATATTCTTGAGAATTTCTAACAACACCAGTATTAAATAGATCACTTAAAGTTTATTATTTATGTCAGTCACTTGTCTTTAGGTGTTCAGTGGAACAAACTATGACATTTTCAAAAAACACAGGTGGGGTGCACAGATGGATACATGAGTATTAATAAACATGGTCATAATTTATACTTGTAAATGATGAACAGCAAAAGATGTACATGCTTTAGTTAATATTTTTGCCTTATCAAATAATTAAGTAATTACTGATCATCTTATGTATGTTGTACACGTTTGGTGTCAAATAAAGATTATTACCAGGCTTTAATCATTGTGCTATGGTTAGTATAAACACAGATATCGCCGAGTCCAAATATGCAGATACATGTATCTGAATTCATGAAACCATAGTTCAATTAAATTAAATGTTGAGGTCTCAAAGGGCTGGTAAAAATCAGAAATTGTTGAAAATTTACCTCAATGTTTAATTTAAGTGAACCAGATACCAGTTGGAGACTCATGATGTTTTGCTGGCAATGCAGACTGATCTATAAAACCAGAAATGTTATGTAGTGGAATACTAAAATGTACTACCCAAATGCTCCCCTGCTGATGGGTTTATCCAAGGTAAAGTCATCAATTGTTGGAGCCTGCAAGTAAAGCAAAAACAACACCTGAGGAAATCATTGACAACTCCTACCTGGCTTTAATTAGCCTACATAAGATGAATTCTTCTCAGTATCTCCTTATTCTAAAAATGTATGCAATGATGTACTCAACGACAAATCACGGATGAAGAATTACTGACACAAAATTTACACGCCAGTGGCATACATGTCCGCCGTGTTTATTCTGCTGTGTCAAAATTAATGGGACTCCAAATAACAGATGTTCTACAACAACAACAAGTTGAACAACAGCAACAACAACAGATCATTGCACTCGACAATTTGTTGCTGTGATTGTATAGATGGTCATGTGAGATCAAAAGTCCGAGAAATATATTAAATAATGAACCTTGAAATGAAGAATAACGAAAGACAATATCACCGGTAAGCCTTTCTTTCAATGTCATTGTGTGACAGCGAATCGCCACTTTCAGTTTTCAATAACGACTACTGGTATGACTTCAGTCAGTTCACAAGCGACTTTTACCTTTGACGAAATTTCCGATTGCGAATCATCTGAATGCTGCGATTCACTCCTTTCTCTTTGCACTGCTGGTGGCGCATTTTCATCGTTTGTGTCGATAAAATCCATTACAGCTGTGTAATACTGTGTTCAACTCATGTTGTTACAAACCCTTCACATTCAGAAAAACCGCCATCACGCGAGGAGTTTCACTCGGTCGCCTCCGGCATCTTTCGGAATAGCACAGCGGAAAATCCCGAACATACGCGAACAATATCAGGTGAGTAAATACTCGAAATTTGGGGACATAAATATGAAGAGCAAACCAAAATTTTGAACAATTATAATTATTACTTACTTCACGTTAAGGCAACTACATACATCCTACAGAGGCAGAAAAATGTAATATTTGCCTAATGCTCTCATTTATAGCCTACTAATTAAATCCTATAGAATGAAGAACCTAAGTCTATAACATTATGTTGGATACATGCGTAAGGGTAATTACATAATACTATCACGGTCATGCTATAAAGTGTTTATAAAGTAATTAAATATACCAAAATGCATAGAACTGTCTAAAATCTTATCTTTCTACTTTGTCATATCAAGTACAGGGCACGTGTCAGCCGTATCATACGATCGATCAATACGACGAAGTGAAAATGAAGTAAAATCGTAAGACCTTCATACTTGTCAGTCAGTAAAAACAGCCATGAAAACTGATATCCAGGTGAATCGTCCATCGTAAAGAGTTTAATTTATGGCAATTAGCATTTGATAGGTACAGTTGTAAGCACGATTTGTTCCCGCTAAAAACTTCTCTGTTGCAGAGATCCTTCCATATATATATATATATATATATATATATATATATATATATATATATATATATATATATATATATAGTATGCAAACCTCCTGTGTAAAATCCGATGGAGATAGCGGGAGATGGATTTGAACACGTGACCTCTATGTTTGAAGATAGATATCTGTATATAGGCCTCTACAAAACCATATAGGTAAACCTAATCAGTCGCAGTTTTTTATGGCTAATAATATTGACAGGGCAGGGATTGGTCAAATTTCATCATTAATTGAATTGGAGTTTAATAAAACTGGACACCATTACATAAACGTCAAAGGCAAGAAAGCCTTCTTCAGTTTCACTACATACAAGGGTTACGGCATTCACGGGATGTTCCGTTGTTCATATAGAGTTGCTTGAATTTCTCCTTAATAACATCTAGGAGAAATTCGGGGAAATTTGGAAGCTTTGTGTCATCGCTTCGTGCCATTCTAACATCATTTCCTGCCATCATGCCATCGCTGAGCATCATCGTGCCATTACTACGTGAAATCGCTTGGCGATGATGGTGCGACGATGGCCTCATCTGCCTTCCACGGGGAAACCATATATCAACAGTGTATAGGTATTCCGATGGGTACAAACTGTGCCCCTCTTTTGGCTGATCTATACCTGTTCTTGTATAAATACGACTATATGCAGAAACTATCAAGGAGTTATCCTCACAAGACCAAATCTTTCTCATTCACTAAACGGTGTATCGATGATCTGCTAGCTTTAAGCAATCCGTATATACAAAAGCTGTGGAAGACATATATCAACCTTCGCTGGATTTAAAGATAACCCCACACTCTCCAGATGGTACATCTTTTCTGAACCAGCATTTGTGCAAAAACCTGCGTTGATTAGTGGTAAAAAAAATACCGGAATATTAAATCATATGTACGGTATCAAATTCAACTCTTAACCACGTAATCTATGATAACTCGTTCTCATAGTAACTTAAATTTTTTTAATTTGAATTTTTTATTATAAATGTATACATTGTGCATAACATACATCATCAATCATATATTAATAATTATTAATCAGTATATGGGTATACTCGTGACGTCAGTCACATGTTCTTCTGCACAGTGGTGGAAGTAAATAGCATGTATACGTCATATATAGGTAAGCATGTATGACTTGACCTATTTGTCAGACAGTTGATGTGTTAGCCGAGGCGAACATGCCCAGACTTGCCATCCTGCTCAGCCTGTTCGAACACGCCAAACAGTACTGCTGTTCAGCCTACACTATACAGCCACAAATGCTCATGGATGTAAACTGTCCAGTATTGCTCAACACGCCTGCGAGCCGAATGCTGCTTGCCCCAACAGGCCCAGGCACGTCGTCTCACAATACTATATATATGCAGCCCAAAAGCACGGATCAACCACACACGTCGAAAACCTGTACAAGGCTACACTAGTTGCCTGGGAAACGCTTATACGGCGCTATTTACCTAGAATCTGGCCTCGTCACTTTGGTATATACGACATTACAGGTACACACACATCTTCCCTCAGATGTTACCCTGACAGGCCCAGCTAAATATTACATTTAATAACGATACCGTTAAATGAGTTATGAGGACATATACACGCTTGGAAGAACACCGAGGTTATCTCCCCTACCCCACTCTCTTTTTTACCGTTAGCATGGGCATAAATTGCCGAGAAAATTTTTCTTACTGTTTCCCAGTCGTTTGCATGAACACTTCTAGTGAGACAAATGCTGTGGGATGTTATTTAGACTCAGAAATGTATATCCAATCTACTTATTATAATAATACCGCATAAAGAGAGAATTTTTTATGTGTATAAGACAGAAAACTCCAGTGGGCCTATAATATATAAATATTATCTTTGTTCAGAAATCACCGATATGGCTGCCATTCTACCGCCAGGAGGCCTCCATGAGATTGTCTTCTCTTTTGACACCACTGGTTCAATGAGTGGCTGTATTAACAAGGTCAAAAATCGACTCCAAGACATGATGCAGCGTCTACAAGCTGACATTCCTGGCATCAGAATTGCCGTGTTTGCCCATGGTGATTACTGTGACGAAAGCGTCTACGTCACAAGACATATAAACTTCACCAATAACATCGGCCATCTTTGCCAGTTTGTAAAAGAAACCAAAGCCACGCACGGGGGAGATTTTGAAGAATGCTACGAACTTGTGCTGAGGCAGGTACAAACCATGTTGTCATGGACACCGGCATCTCAACGTTCATTGGTCATGATCGGGGACGCCACTCCTCACGAGGCAGGCTATCATCTAAATGTCCAAAACATTGACTGGAAAACAGAGGTCAAGGCCTTGAAAGGCATGGTGAGTCCATGATAATTAACATTTTTATATGTTTCTTTCATATGGGACCCGCTGAACTTTAAGATTGCCATGCTATTTTAGACAAATACCCTCTGTCTTTAATTACAATCAAATTTATTTATTTAACTTGCTTAACTCCACACTAAACCATTTTCCACTTGACACAATGGCGGTCAGTTTTGTGGGCAAATGAAAGCGGAGTATCCAGAGTAAATTACCGACCTGTGGTAAGTTACTGACCAGCTTTCCCATGTGTGACGTACACTATGAACACAGTATTACTGCACTCAAGTGTTGTCGACCGTTCGAGTGAGCGCGGAGGAATCTCTTCTTGTCCCAGGCGAAGTCTGAATCCGCAACTGGTGTCCAACTGAAACCAACCGCGTGACTGTGATAGATTTATTTGAATATGTGTAGACTGAATCACAATTATTCTTTAAAGTCATGTATTTGTCTTTCTGACAGGGTGTCAGAATCTATTCTGTGCAGTGTGACGCGAACGTCACGGCCACGCCGTTTTATAATCACTTGGCTGAAGAGACCAATGGAGTTCACCTTAAACTGGGGCAGTTCAGCGAGATCTTTGACTTTCTGATGGCTATCTGTTACCGTGAGCATGGCGCAGAGTTTCTTCAGGTAGGTCTGACTCTGAGGTGAACATCTGACCAGAAGGCAACAACTTCAACTTAGTATCCCCCGTAACAATCAAGAAAATGGTAAAATGGATAGTGTTATTGTTAACGGACTCTTCTTAGCAACACTTAGCATATTTGATGCTAAGAATGACTGACCAGCCTGTGTTCACTGTGTTTCCAGACATATGAAAAGGAAGTACGAGCTCGACCGAAACCCATAAGTAAAGGTCTGAGTAGCATGTTCGGGGCTCTTCGTTCGGGAGATTCCGTAAACCCTTCGGAAAAAGACGACTCTGAGTCGGGTTACTCTTCCGACAGAGACGACAGTCCAGCTCGTGACCGAGGACATTTGAAACGATCCACGAAAAGGACTGGCTCCAAATTAACACCTGTTGTTCCTGAGAAACTCAGGAAAACAAGAGCCGGAAAAAAGGTGAGTGACGAAATATGTTTATTGTGTTTGGTATAAACCTGCCATGGGTATAAAGCAAACATGCATTTGGCCTCCCCGAACATGTCATAGGGCAACATCACATCAAATATATGTATCTTCTTTATGATTTTAGGGTGATTTGCAAATAGAGCAGTTTATGCAATCAAACTGCAAGGACTTTTTGGAACCGTTTTCACCAAACTACATTTTGACAAAATCGTTGCTGAAAATGTGATCTATATATATATGTATATATATGTGTGTGTGTGTCCGTTGTTATATAGGTGCAAAGACGTAACCGAGAGGATGTGTCCCAGAAGAAGTTTTTGCTCAGCGATCTGAAGTGGTCTCCGTGGAAGTTGGCCATGGTACCAGCGGTTCCCAAAGGCACCCGATTGTGGTGGGTAGGGCGGGGTGAGAACAAACCCGGCTTTAAGAGGGATTACCTCTTCCGGGGAGATCTCAATAAATCGGCGGTATACGAACTGGCCGTGCAGCCTCGGTGGGGCAGCAAACGACAAGTCATGTACACAAAGTTCGTCACTGGCCGAAAAACGGTCCGGTCTTGGGAGAATTACCTGCTCAAAATGAATGACATCCAGGCACAGATTGATAATGTTCTTGAATCTCGTTGCAACATCTACATCCGGCGTGCCATTTGCTCGGAGACTTCGGTTCGGAAGACTGGGCATCAGCTCACACGTGCTTATGACTATGCTTGGAGAAGATTGCGTAACGGCAGAGACTCACACCGTGACGTAAAGGTGGAGAGGAAGTCTGTTTCATCGTCATCTTTCTAAAGCATATTGTATGTTATATTGTATGACTTTTACATTATTTTCATTCACTCACTTTTCATCTCGTCTCTTAGCTTAGTGCTACTCGATATGCAGATGTGTACTGTCTGCAATAGCGTACTTGTTGATATTATAATTGTTATATAGGCCATGCAGTATACAGCGCTTGTCATGACGCATTGTTTTACCTCTGAGCGATGATCTGTTGTTGTTTTATTGTGAAAATAAAAATGGAAATGCATTTAACTGAAGATTAAGTTTATTGAAGATCTTGATTTCATGTCTCTGATATACCCAGATAAAATGAGAATGCTTTAAGGAAAACGTTGCATCGACACTGTAATGTATATTGTTAAACACGACAACCACTGCAGGCCATTGCGCAGAAACAACTTGAACAAACTGAGAGGCTGAGACGTTTGATCGGCGGTTGTGTGATGACAAATCGGGGTGAATTATTACTTTTACGGTTCACGTAACGGTATTATAAATTCAGCGGGTCTGCAAACAACTTGAGGAAGGTCGTGACTTCCTCCCGGGTTTGCTCGGTTTCTTCCCACCAAAATGCTGGTCGCCGGAGTGTAAGTGAAATATTATTGGGTACGGCGTAAAGACACCAATGATATAAATAAATAAATAAATACAACGAACATATCGAGTGGATCGAAACTCTATAGAACCTCGAGAAAATCTTTGCAACAAATTAACTTCCTAAGGCAATCAAAAATCAACAGTTCCCAGTCGAGCGCATTATACCTGAAATACTAAGTTTGTCTAACATCACAGTTAACACAGAATGCAGCAAAGAGAAACTGGCACCCTGTTTTATCACTGTAAAGACACACATTTTTAAGTTCAGTCGGGTTAAATCTCACTTAAAAATATGTAGGATTTGTTGGATGGTAATATGAATTATCCGCTTCCGATCTGGACGAAGGATACACCCCAAATGCACTAAAACACCCCAACATGTTTAGATTTGCATTTATATGCGTCGCTACAAGATGGATTAAGGCGTTTTAACAACTCTACATATAGAATGCTACCATATCACGTTTCATCAAGCTATTTAACCCTATATATCGTGAAAGTTTGCTCATTTGCAAAATTTGACTTCCTTATAACACATGAAAATATGACCATAGGTAACACTATAAGGAATGGAAATTTATCATGATAAATCATGTGATGAATTCACATATTAGACTGGCTTGTGTTAACTTTGAATTGAGGATTACGAATTAACAACATATTTACGCTTTTTGTATTCACAACAATATGGCAAGCTTTGAATAGCTCACATTTGTACAGTTTGGGTCTTTCGTCTCAGGACCTTAACTCATTAAATTAATCAAACCCTAAAAGACTGTAATAGCATGTCTACGTTGGTCAAAGTATCCTAAGGACGACGGACTCGACTGGCCAACATAATGGATTATGACAAGAGACGTCTCTGAGCGAGCAGCGAATCACAGAGAGACAGAGACATTGCAGCCACAGCGATGTAGAAAGTTAGATTTCCAAAAACAGAAGTCATAAAGAGAATTAGCGCAGAATCCGTCAAGGCTGTCTGTTCAGACATAACACAGTTCTTGACGCGGAACTTCATGCCAGAACGCTGGTGAATTAAGAATAGCGGGCGCTTTTTTATCATTAAGAGTAGACGTTCTTGGAAATGCTGATATTAGAATGGATTCTACGAAATTGGAGGCAAACATTCTAAACGTAGCACCAAACATCTACTACATTGATTATGCTAGCTGATTGGAATTAAAACGGATTCCACTGGCACATTTAGAGATGTTAGCTTTTATACGAAGTAGTTTGAATCATCTCACATCTCTAATGCTGAACAATTTGGTCGATCAAAACATAGAAATAAGAACTCTACAGATATTTAAAGACTCGGCAGAATTTATTTCATGATTTCTCAACGCTTCTGAAATGCATCAATGCAAACTGTACCCAACATTTCAAAATGAATAAATTTACACATTCGCTACAACGCACCATACACATAAATACAGCAGTAAATAAGTATAACTTAGTGTGAAACTAAGTGAATAATAGATAACACACACAAATAAATAACGTAGATATTAAACGCAATACTGAAATGTCACAACCAAATGAAAGTTGATAAAAAAATAAAAAGAATGGCGAGTGAAAACTATACGAAGTACAAACAGAATTGTGTTATCCAGCCGTCATTGATTCGTGCACAGATGGTGGACTCAAGTGCTGAAGCAGACAGCATATCTCTACGTAATTAACTAAGACGTATAGATAAAAGCATTAACACATCAAAGTAGCCATACAAAGTACCTTTGGAACAGCATGTCCATGGAGCCCCGGGATTCGTCACAATGTTTTGTATCTAATTTAACATCGCAGTGACTGGCTGTACCCAATCAAGTGACGGCCACGCGTGTGACACGTGAATGCAAATATTAAGTGATTCTGACACACGTGGCTTGGCTATGTGTTATTTCCATATATGATAATCTTTCTTTGGTAAGCTATGTCAGTTCAGTTTATGATTATGAGCGGAACGTTTCTACAGAAAAGGAGCATTGTTGTTTTTTTAAAAAACTTTTCCTGTTATCATTGGTAACGCATTTAAACAGTTTTCCTTGTTGGAAAACATACTGAGTACTATATCTGTAGAAGGGTGCCTTAATCATTTTTGAATCAACGGCTCTTTGCTTTAATCAATGTATATGCGTTGTTTCCGAGAAGGAGCAGTACAGAATGTCTGTCGTGTGTAGACGACAGCTAAATCACATGGTGTAACTCTGAAATTGATAGTCTGTGTAAAACCTGATGATTGCTCTGGGTCATCCCTTAAATACGAGCGGCTCTGTTGATTTCTCAAAGCCGGCTTTGGGGAGCCAGATAGAGGTCCAGTACGGGTGTCATAAAGTGATCCGATCTCTGCTGTTCACTCGGAATGATCAAGTCAGCTGGAATGACTGCCCTCACTGGGACTTCACCGGTCTTCCAGCTCTATTTCCTTCGACCGGGCCCATAAGGGTTGTTTGCTAGCGCCTTTGCTGAAAGGAAAATTGGCCGTTGAATTAAACAGTAGCCTGGTTGAATTCACGTATTCATCATATACCAGATGAATGAAAGAATGAATATAGTTTAGAACAACATCAGGCACTACAGCAGATGAGAAACATCGCCACATCCTCAAGTACAGACATCGTCAGGTAACAAAACAAACCTTGATTTAATAACGGCAGTTAAATGCAAATATGAAAGTGTGCTCATGGAATTCTTTTCAATACTTTCGGCAATATGTAATTAATGGAATCAGTGCTTTCTAAACCATTGTTATCGGGTGTTATCGCTACACCATATGGCTGTATCCTCCATCCCTAACGTGTTTTTGTGTGTTTCTGTCAATAGATTTCCGTACCGTTAAATACCAATTTCACATCGATTACATTTACTTTATTCACGATGTAGTTCGATACATAATTGGCTCGTACGTGTAAATGGCGTACACTGATCGAATAAATACAATGATTTGGTCGGCATTTTAAAGCCGCATATAACATCACCATGAAAACAAGATGTCGTATTGAATATATTCTGGAAATAACCGATCTGATGCCGTAACATCCTTGCAAAGTTATACATAGAGTTTGTGCGTTAAGCACAATGAACGCGACTTACTCGGTTTCCTCTCACCATAATGATGGCCGCCCTCGTACAAGTGAAATATTCTTGAGTACGCCGTAAAAAATTAAAACAAATACATAGCAATAAACGCACTGATTTGAGGTTCTAACATCCATCACTGCATGTGAACTTGAAATATCCCGTTCCGACTGATTGATTGTTTCTAGATTAAGTCATACTCAGAATTTTTCACTTATGGTGGTCACTTTTGACAAATTTTCCCATAATTCGATGTACGGCACATTGGTGGAAGATAGATGACCCGCAGTCAAGGAACGTCAGACTGCGCAAACGATCGCTTATTGTCACGAAGGCCCCTATGTACAATGGGAACAGTCCGAGCAGGGGGAATCTGCAAACTGTCCAATCTCAGGGATAGATCGACACTTGCATGGCCTGCCTTGTGGTTAGGAGTCGCACACCATAGTCAATGAGCTACGCCCCGCTCCTCGATTGGATTCCATGCTATAAATCATAATACATGCACGGTAAGGTATCTGTCACCAACATGGATGCAACAATGGGATGTCTGATAAGGTTGATAAAGGTGACCGCGCTACGTGTAATAATGTGCCCAGCGAACTCAAGTCACAAGTCACAAGTATAATGTATTATTGCAAATGTATGCTCGTTACATTACACACCGCCAAGTTACTGCACACGGTACATATGACTATACACTCAAAAAATAATCTTTTTAAAAGTTTAACAGAAAGTCTGTTGACTAAGTGATGTCATCCTATACATTTTTGGCTTCTGTTATTATAACATGATACTGTATGGCATTCAACACAATATCCTGTTAGTGTAATTCAACCTTTGTGTTGAATTAACAGAATTTGTGTGCTATGTTTAACAGAATAATCTGCTGCAATAACAGAATACGTTCTAGCACCACTCACAGACAACAAACTTTCTGTTACATTTCAAAGATTATTATTTTTCCATATCGTTAAATAGTGCGACAAACATCCTGGATAGATCGTTCACGACGTTTGCCGGTGATCCAGATTCAGTCCTAACAGGGTCCACAACTGAATTGAAATGTTAATATTTTCCCAGCTAGCGTTCAGTATGCTGATAATGAACAGCCCCGAATAATGGCGGGACTGGTTAATATGGTGTTGCTGGCTTGCATTTCAGTGCGACAGACTACAATATAGTGGCATGGAACTCGACTAGGTAAGAGAAGATAACTCACTGTCATTGAAATGAAATATATTACATCCACTTCCGAAAGTTTCCGCTTGTTGGCAACATTGTAATTCCCGTTCCATAAAATCCCTCAACTCAGCCTTGAGAGCTATTTGATGGTCAGCTTCAGACTACGCATTATCCTTATATTTATCTTAACAACAGGCAAGAACAAAAGTAAATGATGTGTCCGCTTGGGGATTAGCCATCTCAATAGTTTGATAAAAGTTTGATGGGAATCTTTGTGTGTTCATCCATATTAACATATACCATCGTTTGTCACAAGAAGGGAAATCGTTAAGTTTATAGCAATATAATGACAACTTTAACGTCCGTACAAAAACGGGAACTAACCGTGGTAGAGTGGTACAAGGTGTACGTGTTACGCAGCCTACCGTGTGTGAAGATCAAGTGTTTCCCACTAACATAAGGTGTATAACACACGGGGAAAGTTCGTCAGTAACTTGCCCGTAGGGCGGTGGTTCACCGCAGGCACTCTGGTTCCCCAGGCCCCTCCCTTAAATCTGCATCAATACATATTTGTGAAAAAGTATGGCTTGAATATGGCTTTAAACCGTATCGTTTTGGTGCAACTGATAAAAACAGCAAGGACATACCTAGTAGCCTCCTGCTGACGTCTTCACCAGCCTGGCCTCGCGACGAGTAGCCCACGTCAGGCACCCAACGGCGTTTTTCTCTAGAGAAAATAAAGAAAGAAACATTTATGCTAGAAGAGAACGGAGTTAACTTTTGTCATTTGTATCTATCTATGGTCAGTGCAGCCTTCATCTTATACATTTTTGGCTTCGTCATTACAACTATCTGTTGTCAGCGAAACTTTCATCCCATGCGCTTTTGGCTTCGTTATTACACCTATCTATGACCAGTGCAGCTTTCATCTTATACATTTTTGCCTTCACGCATTTACACCTATTTATAGACTAAATAGACAATTTTGGTTAAACAATTTAGAGCTAAATCCTATTTGATTAATTTTCTCAAGTAAGAAAGTATTCAAATTTATATTAAAAGTTTATTATTTTCCTGCGATCAAATCAGGTTCTTTTATTATCTGGAGCTGCCATATAAAATCGGAACCCCAACATTAAATTCGGAATCCTAACTCTAAAACTCGGAGCACCGACGTATAATCTTCTAATCTATTTATTTTTTGTCACTTCTACGGCTACGTACTATTTAGACTCCACGTCTCTGGATACCAATAAACTCGGTCAACAATGTTTAACACTAGCCCCCAAAGACAAAGGTATGTAAGAAATTGTAAAAATAGAAAATAAAGCCTGTAACACACAAGAGAGAAGCGGTCATCAGTTTTTAATGATGCCGGGCAGACACTGGATATTCCAGGCATGCATTCCATATCAAAGTTCAAATTCGTAGTCCATGAATGAGTTTCAGGTGAAATAACAATTGAATAAGGTATCTCAGTCGCGCTTTGATTGCAACTGTTCATAAAGGCATCATGCAGATGTAATGAACATGGCTGACTTTACGGCCCCTAGCCCCAGGTTAAGCGGTATTAGATATAGTTCGAAAATGACGAGCGTTACAGATCTTAACCCAACAGATTGTGATTCAAAAGTAACGGACGATTAGGTCTTTCCCGTTAATACGTAAGGATCTCAAGCCTTAGGCCTACCTCATTATTCCTAAATTACGCCTAATGCGACAGGGGGTTTCACTGTGATCTGACACAATTGTCATTTCTCCAAAAGAGCCCTTCCATCTACATTACTTAATCCCACAGGTAATCATGGAAACGGCGTATGGTGTTAAGAGCGTTAACAGGTTGCAAGGTTTGCAAAAGTGACGAACTTGAGAATTTGACAAGAAGCTACACCTGTATAAGAAGAGCAACCAACAAATCGATCAGCGTTTCTACAGGTGGTGGCAAACCTAACACTGGTGCACATTGCCGAATAAAAAATAAGTGTGTTGATTGTAATCTTAGTTTAAGAGGTCGCCAAACAAACCCTGGTAAGGTTACCAAGCATTGCATGAGAGCTAGAGCATCTAATGTGTAAGGCCCTTCAAACGTTGATAGCAACCAATGTACCTGGCATCACCAGGCGACTGCCAAAGACTTTACTAAGTAATATAAAGGCTGAGGTTAGCAGAAAAAACAGAATGATGATAAAACTTGACAAGCCAGTCATAGGCTGTTTATTATACACTTTCGTACAATGAATCACACTCGTTCTTGGCTCAGTTTCAGAAATAGTTGTAAAAATGCCTTCATTAAAATGTTTAGAGTGGAGACCGAGCGATCAACTTTACCAAGTTACACATATCGGATTATAAGGTGTCAAATACTGGCCGCCCCTCACAACCAACGTCTAGACAGATTCAGCACAGATATTCTTACCAATCAAAAATAAAAAAAACAAGACAACTTAATCTTTCTTCAAGTTACTGAAGGATTACCATGTTATAAACATGATGTCTCCTTAGAAAAGTCAAAACACTCACACGGCAGGTAGTGCCATCATAAAAATTGGGGAAAAAGGTTATTAAACGTCAAAAAATGTGGCTTCTTTTATTCGATTGAAGTCTGTGCATGTAGAGGTATCAATCGATGGGATAGTCCGTTAGGTTTACGTGTCAGTTTGACGTGTGACAACAAAGCCGACTGGACGACGTGTCAGAATGCGGTTTCAGGAATGTGCGGTCCCTTAAGACCCCCCAGGGCGATAAGCTGATGGCGCCAGGCGGAAATCCAATTTGTTTGGTAAAACAGATGCAAAAGCAGCATCAATTTAGAAGAGAGACATGGGAGTAGGATAGCGATTGGTAAACCTTTTACATAATGTATCTTCGTTTGTGCACACTTTGGACGTCCAAGTTTGTGGTCAGACTTTGAAGTGTCATGTACGACTAGTTAGTGGCGGATTTCCACCTAGCCGCAGGAAATACACATATGTCTGGAGTGGGCATTAGTGGATGACCAGAGGAAAACTTACCCGGATTCGGAATAAAACTCCTTTGGTAGATTTTGTAGTCTGTCTGCTATTCTTTTTATTAAGTAACTTCTGAAGATATCGTCATCACTCACGTCTCGCCTACAAGTAGAAAGCAACTACATTAATCATCTGTCATTCCAAAGCAAAACAGCAATCTTAATTAAGTAATGCAAACTCATTGGAATGGCTGATAGAAGGTATCTATATTATTTTGCAGGTGGGACTTTGGGGCAGCCTAAAATATTTATTTATTCATTTATTTATTTGATTAATGTTTTATGCCATACTCAAGAATATTTTTATGGTGGTAGGCAACCGGGCAGAGCCAACAACCTAAAATAACATTTATATGAAAGCATTATCTTGAATTCGTTTCAGTGTACATTTTAGTTAACACGTCGAACAAACATTCTGGTAAATAACAATTAAATTTTTTCAGCATTATTCTTATTTCAACATAATTCCTATCATCAAACAATAATATTCTGCAAGGCGTTAGAGGTCGTCCAATACTCGTAATCCTAACAGGATTCCGAGGAGACAAGGACATGGGAAAGTGTAAAGGATACGGTACTGGCGGTAACCGTAATGAACTTTAGTACATACTATCAATGATCGAACACCCTAGGGACCGGGAACTGTAATAGTTACACTGTAAGTCAAGCCGGCCTCTCTATCATGGACGTTAGGACAATGTGAAAGGTAGGGTGTATTCGGGTACTTGACCAATTACGAATCGCCTTTCAAAGGTTGTGCTCTCTTTTTGGCCACCTCTCTAAAACGTCTTTTAAAATATAAGAAATGTATACGCGCTGTTAATTTCACCCAGTTGTTTCTCTCCTGGAGTATTCGTTCACATTTCATCACTGAACACTTTCGAACATTTCAGACAAATGGTTTTTTCCAGATGTCACAAGGGTATTGAAGGTGGTATATCACTTCTGCAGACAAAATGTCTCATTTTCATCGCGATGAAAGTTTGCTTAAGTGGCTGTTCTCCTGAGACAGAGGTTGCTAGTCGAACATTTAACACCACGGAGACGCTAAAACGCACTGATACAATCTTCAGCCAGACGATTAAAACGACAGGTTGGACGACGTCGCCAAGAGGGACTTCGCGCCATTGCGATCCTGGCTGTATCTAGATCGCACGGAATGGTTCGAGTAACTTAAGTAAATGACCACACGTCTGGTGGGTATTTGCTGGTAGCTGGCATCATTTTGTAGATAGACATTCATATCAATGTCCCATCCCACACTTCCAGGCAGCCAACTTCAAAACAGACATTCATCTCCCCTGAGATTCCAGACACGTCATATTGTTAGACTAACGATAAAGCATTTATGGAGGCACTTGTAACTTATATCTGGAGTCGGCCAGTCACTTACCTCGAAGAGTCTTCCCAGGCATATGTAAATCCCACAAGTAAAATTTCCAGCAGTATTAAACAGGAAAGGCCTCTTCGTAATGTCACCATCTGTGAGATAAGGGCAATGGTTTAAGGACGCGGAAATTCGGAACATGCCAAACATAGACTTTACACAGACGTTGTTGGAAACATTTATAAGTAATGGGTTGCCAAATGAACCAAAACGGTTGATGCTTTAACAATGCATGCGAATGAGCATTGGTGTTTTAAATCTGTTCCTGTTAAGCTTCAGCAGTGAACGTGTCATTTAAACAGATCGAACCGACATGTGACTACCTCTTCTTGGAATCGTATGTGTTAACAGTTATAAAAATTACTTCAAATGTTTGCCAAAGAGAATACTTCGTGGCGAAAATTTAAAACTATCTATCCTGAAATATCACAAGACATTGACAGTTTTTCAGTACTTCTGCAGATCTGAACAAAGCAGACTAAATTAAAATGAATGAAGAGAGACGAATGTACATTATAGGGTATAGCGTATGAGAACATTGACACATGATATAATTGAGGATCAGTTTTGGGAACTGGAAAATGCTATATTTTCACTTCATCTATAGTAAGACGTCCCTTTCAAAGAATAGAATTTGAGGGGCCAGAGAAGTGGTGTTAAAGTCTACTGACAAATTGAAAGACAAAATGTATAAATGTACAACGTCAAATGACGATTGTTTTAAGATTCGTGATACACTTTTTTACAGTAAGGGTACAATGTGGGTAGGTGCGTGCGTTATGTCAAGAATGTGAGTCGTAATAATTATAAGAAGACTTTAATGCGATGCCATGAAACGATTGGAATATCCATAACACAATGGTAATAAAACTTACATCACGGGTGTGATTTGTAACATCATATTTTACCAAAATGTTGATATAAATCAATAAACATTATGTGAGACTGGAACCCTGTATTTCTATCAGTACTTATTTAGCAAGTTAAGGAAATGACGAAAGATCGATAACGGATTGCGTAATGATTTTGAGTTATGGATGTTCTCTTTCATCTATTACAGCATATTTATGCGGCAATTCGCAATTATCACTTAACCCTGATGTGAAAGTATTTACTTATCAAGCCATAAGGCATTATTAGGTGTTGGGTTTCGTGATCAATACACGACTCATATGTATACAACACCGACTGTTTTTTTTTTAAATAAAAGTACCAAAGGAGAGATACTGGGATAGACGCTTTTAAGGGTGAAAAATAGAGATATTGGCCTCGGGCGCGTACAAACTTATAATAGTCCAGAATTAACTCTTGCTGGAGTATCATGTTTCCTCAGTCATATATCTTACCAGCCTTACTGCGAGGGTAAAGACACAGAATCAGGAATTTACCAGATATATAAATTTATATATTCATTTCAGAGTGTCAATGTAGCTCAAATTATTGGCAGGCGTTCAAGACTATAGTGCATTGTTTTGAAGGTGAACTGATATATTAGAAGAGGCTATTTCCAGGGCTGACATGATTGGTGACGTAGTTCCAGTCTAGACCAATCACGACCCTGGCGTTGGATTTCCCAGACGTACCAGAACCTTATCTCTTGATTTTTGTCACTGAGCACACTGTAACTACCCACGTTACTAACATATGCACGTGGGTCAACATGGGTAAAACCTCAAATTTATATTTCAAAATTTGCTCTCTTATTGGTTGGGATCATTTATAAATGTTTACCAACATTGGGCCAAACACCCAAAGAAAGTTATCACATGATGCAGGGTAGGAAAATTTATCGTGACGTACTTCCACGTTCAACCAATCAGAGTAGAGGTGTTATATTTCTCAGACATACCAAAGGGTTATCACTGCTTTCTCTTTCTCGTTGTGTTAGAACACTGTAAATAGGGATACAGTTATAAAGACCATGGATCTAAATGCCCATCCTACTTAAAATATATCATCGGATTCAGTTTTGCTTATATTCCTTTTGACAGATTTGTTGTCGAGATCTGACCGATGACTTCTTCCTGTGGTATGGGTTTGTAGCGGGCTCTGGCTGGATAGGCTGACTGGGTACAGTTGTGCTGCGCAGAACTGGGCCATCATGCACTTATTGTTTTCAGTGGGTGTAACGTTAGCTCTCTACATTATTTCGATCATTTCAGATAAGGATGTTTCCTTGCTATGTCATACTCATTGTGTTAATAATGCTGCCTTAATGAAGCACACAAATGAAGACACAAAGGCTAGTGTTAACACATTCTCTTATTAATTTATGACATTCAGTTTTAGTTTAATATGAAAATTCCCAAGAGGTACACAAGCACTAAGAGCTTAAATATTTCCTTTACATGTCTACAAAATAAGCAACAAACAAACAGAAACATGCTCTTTTGTGGAATATATAAGCTAGCTTTACAAAGTGACTCTATAGCTTGGAACAGAAAATAATGTGTCCATGAAGCTGAGGTATGCTGTTCTTGCAGTATAAATGTGTGGCAAAATATAACAGTAAAAGAGGGAACTAACTCTAAGTTTGTTTTCACAGTCTTACTTTCATGTTAATTATTTTGTTATCTAGACGATCACTTTATTTAATCCTTTGCGTTGTCTTGAACATTGTAGAGAAGAGAAAGTCCTAACAAATAGAAGTGTCTATAGTTTTGTCAGTATGATGATATTATGACCTTTCATTCAGACCAATCTCCAATAGGTGGAGCGTTGCAACAAGGCGGGAAAAAATCGTGTTCATTCACATAATGAATTATAAAACTTCCTTAAAGAGATGCTCTCCACATAAAATATATATTTTACTTTGTGAAAACATTCCAAGAGGTTTTATGTATATTTTTACTTATTTTTAAAGCTTAGTAGTCCAACAATTTATGCAGATTTCCTATGATGATGAGCACTTTAGAGAAATAGGGAAAATATTCTGTTATATCTTTTATTTAAGAAAACGTATTATTCTGAGTATGTGAAAACACAATGGTTAAATCGACTGAGAGAAAAAACACCTTCTCATAAAGTTTCGATCTAAGCTGTTGTATGCACTACAACCGATAACGAAAAAAATTATTCAAGCAATCATGGTGTGCACTAAGAAAAATAGCAAATAGTAAAGCATGCACCCTCCAAAAGGTCTCAATGTGCATAATTGTATTATACTTTAACAGATGTTTTGCACGATTTAAAAAAATATCTTGCTATAAGAACATACACCTATATGGTGTTAGTACAACTAACAGAATATCTGCATGGTGAAATCCTCTTGTGTGAAACTTCGATATCGTTGTGTTCGGTTACGTGGATTGCAGGGATGTATTTTTATATTTATGTTTCCTTATTCGTTTATTGTCCCTTGGTTTTCACTAAAACACTCATGCGGTATACTGAGAACCCTAACAGAATACAAAATACTTTTACCGAAGGAAGATGTAGATTTGTAATGTCAAATTCTAATGTTTCACCTCCTATAAAATGACACTGCACAACGAGATGACATTAGATAACAAGTCAATATCATGTTACAATAGGATTTCCCAGAAGGTTGCCCGATTCCTTCCACCATGGCTACCCGCACGACGGCCATAATATCGCGGGAGTAGCACTTGTGCAGAACATATCAGAGAGTAAATGAATCATGAATGTATTAGTGTCGTCTGCTTCTAACATATAGCGAACCTAGCTCTGCACGTGGTGTCTGCGTTCAGCCTATCCGGTTACTCAGCCAACAGACCGCTCCTGCGCGTCCCTGGAGACTAATCTACCAAGCTTCTATCAGTTTATAATTTCCCTTCGGTATACTGACTTATGCGGCAAAACTTAGAATTTGGTCTCGCTTACAGACCGTCCACTCAATTTACACGTAAGGAACTTCCGAACGCCGAATACTGATCAGGAGTCCACTGCTCTCAGGATGGTGTTCAGTCATAATGACCGCCTCAAGGATCATGAATCCTAACAAGGATAAGTATCTCCTGGCATACTAACATTCTCGATGATCTGGTTGCTGCAATAAAGTCCGTGTTCAGTTTCTCAAGCATATCAGGGGGACAGCAATGTCCAAATCTGCCATGAACACCACTATAATACGATCAGAAATGACTTTATTTTATATTACCTACTAAACGCCGAACAATCTAAAATGCCTTATTTCAGAGCCACAACTTTCATGGATCTTGTGTTTACATCCACTTTCTTACTGTTTCGCTGTGGTCTTATGTCAGGGGGTTTTCAGGTACCTAGTGAGGTTCGGTGGTTTGTCTCCGGATTTGTCTGAATTCTTCCAATCGAAGGGATGCTAGGCGTCGTGCATGGGGTATATTTTTAAATAATTGTGCAATCTATTATAGGGTTTGAAGTGTGATAGCTTATGTGGTGACCAAACTGTCTTTTCACCTGGAAATTGTACCGTTAGAGTTAGAGTTAGATTCTATAATTTGATTCTATAATAAATGCGAAAGCGTTTTGAAATATAGGCGTACATAACATCGTATATGTGATAAGTAATATTTCATGTTACATACGAGATGTTCATTTGAGGAAGTTATACGATTCTTCCGGAACCGGTTCATTAAATCCACCCACGACCAGTCTCAGTCCTCCAAACTCAAGCTCAGAAGTAACTAAATTTGACAAGTTCACACCGAGTGCGTTATAAATATTAATATTAAACGGGTTAACTACATGGTTTTCAGGACACACGGTGGCGGGACGCGAGCCCTTGTACGTCAGCGTGTATACATTTAACTGGTTTGGTGGTTTTTTTGTGTGGATGTGTATGCGTATTTAGTCATAGACTGCTGGGCTACTGACACGAATTGGAGCAGGGATCTAGCGGGTTGACTCTGCACACCACCAATTCCCATGCGTGGCACACCGAGTTAATGAAATTTCCGAACAAGTACAGTTATTCAGACTTTGGGCTTTATGCGGAATGATGTACACCCGATCATCTTTCCACGCCTCTGACATCTATGGCGACCTTGACAAGTAAATCGACGCGATGTATCACCGGAAAAGGTCAGTTTTGGCCATGAAGAGTGAGGCTATGAAGATACAAATTAAATATCCATACTGAGGAAAAAACTAAGGCGAGAAACGACTTCCAAATGTAGAGATTTTTTTAAAATAAAGAACGTCACATTCTCGTGTATAAATATTATTGAATGCCATAGTCTCGTCGAGGAGAAATAATCCATTTGGTAAAAGCATATGCTTGTCTTCTACAAGCTTAAGGCTGTTTCACACCTAAATTCCACACCAACTTTACTTTCTGAATCTCTTGATTGTGATTCCTAGATTCAAAGTTGTAACGAGCTAACAATATTTGGCATTCAGCATATAGTCATATAGCTGATATATTACTGATAATGGTTTCTTGGTGTTTTCTGGAAAAGTATCTAGTCTTCCCAACTCATTCAATAATATGGTCTCCATATGTAACAATATATGATAAAAAATAGAATGAACGATCGCTGTTATGCGTATATTATTCAAGAACAAAAGCGAACCCGGTAATTGGAAATTCGTTTTTACACTGATTAGAAAATGTCAGGAAATTTTTCAGCTTGAAAAAAAAAAAACAAAACAAGCTAGTTGGTCATATTTCGGAGAATCGTGGGAAAACTCTGAGGAATATGCGGAAATTTAACTTGGAGAAGAAACGAAGCTTAAGAATCCACAATTGGCGCTCGGCATGCAATGAATGTAAATTAAGAATCTTTCCGTCATGCGGTAAATGTCTTAAAAACCACATTTGGCAAACCATTAAAATCTTACGATTGAAACTAATACCATATTAAACTGTCCTGTGTTGAAAACACTGCTTATCTTGACCCTTGTCGGTTAATTTACATCAGTCAGCCATATATACACCCATATATGTCTATATACTATATTACTATATAAAGTGAGTGAGTGCTTGCGGTTTAACGTCGTACTTAACACTTTTTCAGTCATATGAACAGGGAGGAGTCCTTAGATTGTAGGACGGATTTCCACCGTTTATCTAGTGCTGCTTCACTGAGACGCCTTACCTAAGGCAAGTAAGCAGCCCCGCCCGAGCCAGTATACTGATACGGGTCAACCAATCGTTGTACTATCCCCTTAATGCTTAACGCCAGGCGAGGAAGTTACAACTTCCGCTTTTAAGGTCTTAGGTGTGGCCCAACCCAGGATTGACCCTGGATCTGCCGAAACGGACGCTCTTCCAACTGTGCTATCCAGACTGGTATATACACTATCTAGAGCCACAGCTAATAATACTGAATATCTTTAGTTAGATAACAGTTCATCCATAACAATGAGATATCGGATGAAGGGGACGATGTTGATGACAAGAATAAGTGGTGGTTAAACAGCATGCGTTAAAAGACGCTTGCGCTGAGGAAAGTGAACGAACGAATGTGTCTGGACAGAAGGCAGGAGGGAGGGAGAAGGTCGTTGTGAATTGGGATGTTAACATAGGCCTGACCTATTTAGGCGGTAACTACTCAGAACGGAGTGATACAATATCTCCAAATGGGCAAGTTACAGCGCATATCACATTGCAATGGTTCCAAGGCATGAAATATTGCAGTAGACGGGATATGTCATGCCCGCCCCGTATCACATGATTATAGTATCTATTTTGGATTGTGATATTTTCGGTTCATATTCGTCTCAAGAAACGCTACATCCAGTCATGGAAAATCATTTATGGTAAGTTTTTGATATGATTCACGTTTCTTAAAACGAATCTATTCCAACCATACTGTTGCGTATATTTTATATTTTGAAAATGAATGTTGATTACTAGAAAGAAGTCTTTTCTCGAAGTTTCTTTTCTAGTATATTATGACAACATATGTGTTCAGCAATCAGCAGAGCGTACTGTTGTTTTGTTGAAAAGGGCCTTGTGGCGAAAGTGAAGTCTTGCATGGTAGTTACGTGCTTGTAACAACAGAATTGGTGAAATTCACTTCAAATTATCCCGTCGTAATTGTCTCACAAATTGGGGTTTAGGTATCTGACAAAGTACGGACCACCTTGACGTAATGTATTGAGGCCACGGGAGAATAAAGTGCAACGAAAGGTGTCTGGGTTATTGTTATTCAGATGTTTGTCACCAAAGCACGTGTACAGGGACAATTAGTGGTCATTATAAGTCATGTCTGGAGGTGGGTGGCCAGGACAAAGGAGCAGTGGCTAGTGATTGCCTATCAGACCATGTTACGGGAGTGGCGTCATTATCAAGTCCAGAACAATACCACAATGAAAGCTGGATGAATGAACAATGACGGTTGTGCCAAGACCCGAAGTTTCCATCGATTGTCAACATTGTGATGCGGTGGTCATTAGGTGCACTAATTCCTCACCATGTCCTATTACAATGAGATATAAACTGTTAACGATTTAGGTGGACTCTCGTTTAGCCCTCTTAAATGTTATGTCACGGTTGACGTGGCTTTATAATAAATGCATTTTGCTTGGAATCAGTCCGGAAAACAATTTCACTGCTGTTTCGAATGGCACATGTTTGGCTCAAGTCATTCAAACGAGGAAATTGTGTGGTCAGGCTGGCACCAAGCGCAAAACCAAACAGACCCCAATGGAAATTCCATGAATTCCACGAATTTTCATGTAAAACTATATGAACATCGTTCTGAGATAATATCTCTTCCACCGTGTTCTAGTAAACGTCAAATGTACACTCAAAACAGGAAGAAAATAATATTTTCCCAGATGGAATTGCTTGGGTACAATACTTACCTTGCTGTAATATTTCCTATCCCAACTGCACAGAACTCAGTATAAGGTTCCACTGGAACTTTGATTGGTCAGAACCGTCTCTTGCCCCCAATCCACACCGATTAACAGACCCCTCTTCGCAGGTCTCTCGGAAGCACGTGCTTAAATGCTCTGCGAATTCCCCTCGGATTCTCCAGGTTTTAAATGCTACCGCCTCCTCGAGCTCTACCGGATCAGGATGTGAAAGCACTTACAGCCATGGAATATCGGATATGTCGGATGTGGCGTGTGTAAGGAGTCTAAGCGTGTAGGTCCGCCCCACCGGATCTTTATACATGCTTGTTTCTCAAACAACCAATCAATGATTCCCACCACGCCACTGATCTTTTGCTTTAAATAATGGTCGAGTTTATGTCCGATTTTCCGAGAAAATCCCGAAATCTATAAATTTATACAGCCCAAGGTATTTTTTGTTATTCTTTCAGACTGATTGCGCTTAATTTCACTTGTCTGCCAAGCAAAAAATGCAAACACATTCACATAGATGAAACAATATAAATATGCTTCTTCTGTATAGAAATATGTTTGAGACAGTTAAAAGCAGAAGAGAAGCCGAGCGGTTCCAGCGTATTCCGTTTGATTCTACCACTACCACAATACTGACGCCAGCGATGTTTGACGAATTGTAAATCATTCATGCTCTTACCTCGGACGGCCATAATGACACTTTACGCGTAACAGTAACACTTGTCCCTTCAGGAGTGTTTAAGCCGGCCATTTCTTTAAGACTTCCACACCTGCCAGCCATCATGACTGTGGTCATCAAACCAGACGCAACGGCTTAACACGGAATGAGGGGTTTATTCGGACCTTGAGGAAAGGAAACCATTTGGTGGTGTACAATCAGAGCTTGGCAAGAACACTTTATGTGAAAGGAGGAGTAAGACACGTGAAATGCTCCCCCAATAGTGTGGGTAATCACACGAACAGACCCTTAGTGCTACTTACTAAAAGACTAACTGGCGGCTGAACATTTCTCTGCAGGGTCGAAGACAACCAGTTCTTGTCAAAATATACACCAAACCATATAATTTCGTACTACCAGCGAGTGGAATATCCGTACACAATTTCATCAAAAGATTTAAGAGATGTAGAAATCTCACATCTAGCAACACAGGTATTCTCAATGGTAAACTATGAATGGGCAAAGACAAACCTAGCCTTCATGTGAATAAGAACAGCCGGTCAATACTGAACATATCTCGTAATGCACAGTATCACATTTGTCATTTGTGTCCTGTTGAATGAAGTTTTGTCAGATGCCTCCAGTTTTTCCGACAAGGTCTGATGTGTTCTCTGGGCTACGTCAAGTTTTTCAGATGTATGGCGAGTCCCGATGGTATTCTCCGCACTAGGCCCATTTTTTTAGGTAACGGACGAGGTCCGGTGGTTTTCTCCGGGCTCTGTCCACATATCTGGCGGTCGGTGGTATTATTTAGGTTCTGTTCTTTTTTTCACATATCTGGCGGTTCGTGGTATTATCTGGGCTCTGTCCGGTTTTTCAGATACCTGGCGAGTCCCCGGTGGTATTCTCCGGGCTAGGTCCAATTTTTTAGGTAAATTACGAGGTCCGGTGGTATTCTCCGAGCTCTGTCCTATTCTCGGTAACTGACGATGTCCGGTGGTATTCTCCGAGCTCTGTCGGTTTTTTTTAGGTAACTGACGAGGCCCAGTGGTATTCTCCGGGCTCGGTCCAGTGTGTCAGCAACCTGCGGATGGTCGTGGGTTTCCCCCGGGCTCTGCCCGGTTTCCACCCACCATAATGCTGGCCGCCGTCGTATAAGTGAAATATTCTTGAGTACGGCGTAAAACACCAGTCAAATAAATAAATAACAAACGTGTTTCTGTTCAAACATGTTCGCTTGATGTGCTAACATTATGATCAAAATAACAAAATATAAGTAATCAAATTCTCTAATTGGCTTATACAATCTTTTGATTGGTCAGATTGTTTTCATTGGGCTATTCTCCAATCTCAGGATATAAACCTCACCGCCACATATAAGTGAAAAGTACACACATACATAAAGGCATTTCTTGTAGTTTAATTCGATGGAAAATGCAAACAAAGTGGGATTTATATTCTGACCGGTTCTGTATACCTTTAAATGACTATATGAGTATGTGGGAAGGTTTTGTGGCAACCTGCGGATGGTCGTGGGCTCTTCCCGGTTTCCTCCCACCATAATGCTGGCCGTCGTCGTATAAGTGAAATATTCTTAAGTACGGCGTAAAACACCAATCAAATAAATAACTAATAAATAAATAAATAAATAAATAAATAAATAAATAAATAAATAAATAAATAAATAAATAAATAAATAAATAAAAAAAATAAATAAATAAATAATAAATAAATTACTATATGACTTATTGAAATATTTCATTTGTCAGGCAAATAGTGGGTAAATCACGACCAGAGCTTTTAGCAGAACACATGCTACATGTATATATGTATATAAGTCAATAACACTACTCGGAAATGTCATTGGAGCCATCCCCCGCATTGGAATTTAATCAAGTAAAGTCGCGAACCAAGCCTTAAACCACAAGGAGAGCGAATTCTATTTACGGTGATATATAATGATGATGTATGATTATGCGTCAACAGTTACAAGGACTGTAATTTCTGTCATTCACTTTGTCACTAAGCCATTTGCTAACATGCCACTTGGCGTCGCTAGCCAATACTGCGGTATAATATATTAAAAAACCTTTACTTTTGCCATTCTTTGCATTCTTCGGCATTAGGTTTTCCTTTTCTTTCGAATTACATGTACGTCGTAAAATGTTCCTGAACTGGAGTAAAGTTGATCGAGAAAAATACGACTCAAAACATAAATAGGCACGTAAATAGATCCACAAACAAAACTGTACACAATAGCTTACTTGACATTTCCTAGATATTAATCTTTTCAAATGGTTGATCCATTTGAAGGAATTAATGGGAGATTACTGCGTACACACGGATCACTTTTAAACAATGTCATTGTAATCCAGTAGGTTAATTACAGAATTCGATTAGTTCTTTAATTGCATTTCTATTTTACCCGGAAATATCTAAAAATCTGACCGTTTATTAGTTCGACTGAAGCGTTAGTTTTGCCGTAACGAATATGCCCCAAGCTTGAACACAGCTTGTGATAGTTCGGCTGGGGCGATAAGTAGAAGGGTTTGTAATGTGTCTGGTGGAAGGTTGTACATTTAGCACGACGTTAAAGGCGAATCAAGCAAACAAAGTTGGTTTTAAATTTAGATTATAGTTATCCCCCTGTTCCTGATATTAGGAGACCAGCTATATATATATTGGAAAGATGCCATATCTAAAGGAAGAATGATGGGAACAGCGCCAAGATGTGACAACGTCATTTTCTTCTCGCTAACACACATGTCGGTGAATTATAAGTTATTGGAATATCATTAAAGACATAAAGCAAAGACCTGGCAATTGAACATACGTAACTGGTGAAATACGGAGTCATGTCAGTTTACCTCAGTCAGGGTTTTACTCTAACTGTTAATGTAAATGCATAAATAGTCACAAATTACACGCCCCGAAGCAGCATAGCTTGGCACACCCAACATTTTGAAAAACTCTGGTCAAGAGTCAGAGTTCTTCGACACTAAAAGTAAACATGTTTGATTAAAATTGATGAAAGAGTTCAAGAGATATCGTGTTTGTAAGCAAAAAAAAACTACTAAACCACAAAACACTACTTAAAAGGTCTTAAAAACATTGACCAAAGTGACAGAAGATGAATACAGTATTTTTTAATGGCGAGGTGTACAGACGACATCAGTTTGGTAAGGCTAGATAAAGCGTTGGCGAGATATGGCGTTTAGAGAAAAAAAGGCGACAGACGCAAACAGTTACAACAATACCCATATGCTAATTTTAGCCTAATGGTAAAATCATTATGCCTAAACATAAAACTGTACAGGAGGCACCTAGGGTATGAAGATTCATGCATTCATGTAGCAAAGATCTCTGAATTATTTAGTAAACTACGGTCGCTGTAAGCAAAGTCAACCCACACTCAGTTATCAGACGCATATTCCTCATATAGACCTAATCTCTAATTCACTTGACATTATTGGGTACACCCGAAGTGTCACTATGACTCAATATTTCGGCATTTTTCTGATACCATATATTTCAGCTAGCGACGTTTCAAGCTCATGTTTAAATTCTAAGATTACAGTAGGATGGAACACTTGCTGTATCCTCAGTCAGCGTTTGCTGACCTGTCGTCGCTTTTTTGGTTTTACTCTCTATGCTGAACGTTTCTAATTACATTCACTTGGTTTCCTCCATCTTGAAACTTAGCCGCCATGAACATAAGTAAAATTTTACTGCTACGGCATATGTAAAAGGCCAGTTAAAATAGTAATTGAGTATGATACCCACACAGACTGTTAGCTGGTGAAGTCACGTGAACGACAGTAGGGCCGATTACCTCTGAAATGATCTGTTATCATCTACAGAACGACTGGCTTAATCTTCCTAGACTGAAATGGTGGATAGGGCCGAGGCTTCATTTGTTTTGGTTACCAGTATGCAGTCAGCCCTATAGAATACGTAGGTATGTCTCACGCACAAACGGTGGGAATTGTTTGCCATGTCTACAGAAACATGGTGGCCTTAGGGATTGGCTCGACATATTGTAAACGGGAGGGTTTTATAGTATGAGATCACGTCGCTGAATATATGGGAATCAAACATACGCTGATGCAAGTGGGTGGTTTTATGATTAAACAGTTGCGGGTCACATGTTTGCAAGTCAGCCGAAACTAACTTAATATGTATGTTAAACAGCTGTAGACGACGATATGGGAGGGTAGATGGCAGGATCTGTAGTGGCCTTTCCGATTGAGGTATTTATCAGTGAACATGCAACACGAACGACGGTCCTTACTGGCGCTTAGAGCACTGGCTCCCTGTGGCTGTCAGCTCTTTGAACAATGCTATCACGAGCTCGAATCCAGCTCCCGTTTCTGCCACCGTTGATTTAGCTCAATAACATGGCGAACTGGGGTGTTTTAGCCCGTCAATTCCTCTACCAATAAACCTTTCTCATGTAGAGGAAATATTCCTGTATAGATAATATTAAGTAAACCTTTATTTTGACGATTAAAATATTTTTTTGCTTTAGTCCTTGACCAATTAAGCCTTGTTTTTAAGTTACAGAATTCATGATTTGTCTTGGTTATTGATTATCTCTGTATCTAATATGATTAAAAATTATCATAGTTACCCCTCATTAAGAACGATTTTGGGGCAAGATATCGTAGTGCACAGAATGGCGCTGTAAAATATACATCGCTCCTTCGCATTCTCTGTTTGCCAGATGTTCTATATCATCCTTCTTCACATTCGGCGATAGTGCTGTGGAAATGTGACAAAATCTGTGTTTCTGGCTTCCTGGAATGTACCCCTTGTAGACAGTATGTTTAGATGTTTGCTCAAGGAGCAATGTGGATGTGCTTAATAATGTCCTTCCGTGATAAGTTTAAATCACGTATATATCTCATCATTATCGGAATGATTTCAGAGATAACCGCTTTGGAACCATATATTACGTTATCAACACCTCCTCCAGCAAGCTGTACTCCCCAGAGTTAAGCAAGGGAAAATCACGTCTATGTAGCGTGTTGCTCGGAGCTCATCATACACGGAACAACGGAACAGCAGTACGTGGAAGGCTCTCCGAGTCTTTCCCACACAGATGTAGCTTTGTATTTATTTTTCATTTTACTTGATTCAGGATTTACGCATTTTTCGAGATATTTCGCCTTTGTGATGAAGGAAACAGGGAAGAGCCTGGTGGAAACCACCGCCCTGTATGTACCAAAGATAAATGAAAATGGTCTTGACATAAAGCGGCAACTTTTCTAGCCGGTGTTGGCCTCATTCGTTATGTCATCTTGCCAGTGTAGGCAAGTTGTTTTTTTTTCAGTAAGTCCTGAGAACAAATCGGTTAACATAATCTTGGTGTATGTTTCCCTGGACTCTGTCGGCCTTCTCTTATGCATGGTTAATCATCTGTACAGACGACACGGTACACTAAGGAGTGGTTTCGTTCACGATACCTTATTCCAAAACAAACGAAGGGGTTCGTTGGTGAGATAGCATCCATGAAAGAAAATGGAAACATATAACTTTCTACAGACAACCCATTTACCATAAACACAGCATCATCACCAACAGTAGCCTTACCAATCAAGAACCCAGTTGCAGACATATTCCCCAACTTATAGTTTATTTTTTTGTGCCTTTGTATTCATATTATTCTGTCTGATATGACAATATTTATATAAGTTAGTCTAGACAAGTTATTTAGTAGACATATCCGGGAAAATGATACGACATGAACATTTTATCATACCCTTCCAATATCTGATTTCATTTTGTCGAAACAATAAGCATGCTAATTTTGGCCGCAGGGAATGTTAGGGGTAGCTGGGGCGGGGCTGGGTTGGGGGTGGGTTGTTGTAGGTGAGGTGCGTGGAGGTGGTGGATAATCTGCTCAATGGATTTAAATTATCCAGTCCGATGTAATGCAGCTCTACTGTATTTCAAGATTGTGTATTTCAAGACAAAGTTACAAATTGGGTTGTTCTTACGATAGAAAATCGAAATACATGTGAGAAAACGATGTAGTGTATACGAAACTTTAGTCAGAAGCATGTACCGTGGGAAATAAATTCTGAATGCCAGTTTCATGGGGAAGGAGAATTCCAATGAATACAATAGTAAGACAGTGGAACGCGTGTGTTAGGCTTTCAAAAATTTTGATTTTATTTATTTATTTATTTTTTGGATTGTTTTTTTTTAGTTATTGACGACTTTTCCCACGTGTGATGGGCAGACATGCATGCAACATTGGTGGAAGACACCACAAAACTTGAGGGAGACACGCTATAGTTGCAGACCCTGATGGGCCTATGTAGGGAACTACCTTTTCGGTGACATGTCGAAAGGTATATATCCATTTATAGTATGTATCCAATCAGGGGTCACTGGACGAAATCGAAGGTTAATCATTGGTTCAGACAACAGCCTTGGATGAGCCTTGAATGCGAGAGAGACACCCTGGGATCAGAGATCGTGGTTCACAAATCTGCCATAGAGAAGACTTATTGAAACAGATTGATTATGAGACTGGCCGGAGAATTTGCATTATACATACAAAGGATCAATGCGGTTTGAAACCCAAACCAGGTGGCGTGATTCAAAGCTCCAAGGAGGGTACGTTTGGTAGAATCCAGACTAATGTGAATTCAGCGTCCGGTCTAATAGCGGAATCTCTGCAGTCTTGTAGTCTTGTTTCTCGGGGTACTTGCTGACTTGTCCAATACAAGAGCAGAAAGCAAACCAAGTTTTCAAGGAAAACAGACATGGTTACAGTATGATATCAGAAAAGGGTCTTGTGCTTATCAATTTTTAACGAGGAAAGACCTTTTGTTTGGCGAATAGCACATTAATTTCAGACTTATAACATCGAATGTTTGAATAAAAACTAAATTAATTAAACTAAATAACTGTGGCAGGCCATGGTTAAAGTTAAATATAAATATATTGTGAATATAATATTAATATTGGAGCTATTTATGTATAATATTTATTTACATTCCATGAAGATTTCTTTTTGAACGGTACATTGTCAGATTTTGGATAGCAAAGTGTCTGCTGTCGAAGTCCATAGTTTCTTATCTTTTGCATTGATCACTGGAATGGAACGGTTCCAACGGTAACATAGTATTTGTAAAGAAAGATAAATGGGAAAATACGAATATTTTCACAGAAGGTCCAGAAAAGTCTGTATTTCTTTTGTATTCATTTGTAATTTTAATTACTGCTTGGATCTGAACACGTCACCTCATTGGCACCGGCATTCTAGGAGGCCGCGTGAAACTTGATATTTGACACAAACAACACAGAACGTGTTGGACAAAGACTAAACTTTTTATTTAAAACAGCGGTTTCATATATAATACTGCTCCGTGGGTCACGTGTGATATGGAGACGTTAAAATAAAAGTCATAAGCAAGTCATATGATTACTCATCACAACCCTTGGTAAAATTGTGGTTTGTTGGAAAGTTATCTCTCCTTAGTTTTTTCAACAAGTCTACAATACACAGTTTCTTTCCATAAACACACCGGGTTATACACTATGCATATGTATACTTTGGGTACCAGCCATTAACGCCACTAAGGGTGTTTTTATCTCTAAGGGATAAACACGATTAATTCACTGTGTGGCAGCAGGGTATTTGTTTTTATTTACTCACGCTCACTAGAGTTATCACCCTTTAATGGTAATATAGGTCAAATGGCCCCTTTGCAAAATTCATGCAAGCCGTTCAGTTCAACGAAAAATGAGTTTGTAATAAGTTGTGTTGTTGAGTATTCTTGGACTGTTTTATCGCACTTAAATGTGGCTTTGTGGTTGGATTAATTGTTGCTCTCTTCGTTAGTTCTTACTGGTTTTTTTGTATTTGGTAAATTTTGACGGAAATATGCGTAGGATGGTGGGAGCACGTCGCGGGAAACGGGTAACGGCTGTCCTGTACACTAGTGGGGCAGTCACGTCACGCCGCCCAGCCGCCTCGACACGACGCCATGCTGCTTAGCATCTGGTCTCGGTCACGACCCCTCCTGAGATTCCGATAACCTTCCATGACCTCCCATTAGCGGGGCAAACCTCCGCTCTACCGGGCACAGGTGAGTTTCGAAACAAATCCTGTTGATATAACATCTTCAATGTATCTCTGTGAGCAATGTCTCGTACTTTGAATACAGATTTAACACGTGTACAATGTATATAGTACATGGGTTTGACAACGCCTATGTGTTCCGTAGGGTGGGGTTGTCTCCCTTGAGGTGTTCCCCAGGGAGAGATGGAAAAAAACTACCGCCATGCCATTCTTGTGTTTCCGCAGGGTGAGGGTTTCAGTCATCAAGAGATTATAATATACTTTTAGTAATAAAAGCTGTGGCCTATTCTCTCCATCTGATTGTTAACTTGGTTATTTAGTTAAGGGACACGTATATATAATTAATTACAAAATTAAGTCAAAAGCTCTATCGGATTTCTGAAATCTTTTCATTTTTGGACTTTTGTACCATAGCATTCCATTCTTTGATACTTCGTCTCAGTATTACAACTGCGTGGCCTTTGTGAATTGACATGACCCTCTAACTCTTCGGACAAGCATAACCATATCAAGAAACATTTTGAAGGCGGTTATACATTGAATAAAGTCAAAGCTTTTTGTACAAAGGGCTGTTGTTGTCCATATGTGCTAGAGACTTTCGTTGGCATGTTGATACCACTCCTTGTGAAATAGAATGGGGTAACACAGTCATAAAACCTTCTACAATTTCTCACTGTCACAACCATATTTTTTCCTTTATCTTCTCAACATCCGAAGTCATGCTTCATAGGATTCTGAAGGGGTTTTGTTTGAATTAAGTCTGCTACACACATTATGCTAGTGTATAGCGTGCAAAGGCTCGCACTTTTTCGCGTGCAGAGTTTTGCACGTTCTCGCGTGCAGATTAACGGATGTTATCTCTAGGGATGGACATGGTAACAGGCTGTGACTGAGCAAATGCTTCCAACTGATTACTGGGTCTAATGATAGCGGATTAATACGATGATATGACATACAGTGATCTGGATTACTAGCAGAACAAGTTTATATCTCGATATGCCGTCACCATGCCGACGTATAGCAAAACTCTAACTCTGTTTGTGGAACATTGGAGACAATAATGGGTTCAAGACGCTTCATGTGGGTGTTTGCAGTCAGACTTTAGTTAAATTCTTCTTGTTTTCAACTGATATCGGTGCATATATATTCGTCTGAATTTTGTCAAAAGTCGTATAGTTTACTGTGGGCACTCTGGTTTCCTCCTACTGTAAAACCAACCGCTGTCGCAAATTCTTCAGTATGGCGTTAAACAAGCATGATGTCAAATAAATAAATGAATAAATAAAAATCAATCAATCAAATAATCAAAACATCTTAATATCAAAGTTATACTGTCGTGTTCTCAAGTATATCCCTGCATACCGCCTTTCTTTCGGGTGAACAAATAACGAATGGTAGCTGATCGATATGGTCAGTGACTTATCGCGCTCGAAACTAGTTCTCCTTGACTGGGATGCGGCCTGTAGTCAGGAGGTTTATAGTTTTGTATTTACGGTTTAAGGTTTTCCTATTTTGGTTAGTTACCAGAGTTACACCAAGACGTCAAGAAGTACGGAAATACATGTTCGAGGATTATTTTTTTACTTTTAAGTATTAATACGAGTAAACATTACAGGTAATTTGCATAGAGTTGAAATATAAGATGATTTTTATTATTATAAACTTGGTGATTTAAAACGTTTGCAGACATAGGCATATATTAGTCTGAGTGGCTGATGGCGTCTGTGGACAGAGCCCATGTGTATTAGACTGTAGAGACACAATTATCCTACATTAGATTTATTTATTTGACTGGCGTTTTACGCTATCCTGTGCTAGAGTCTCTATACAATTTGTATTGGAATCAGTAGACAAAGTTGACATGTATTAGGCTGTTTGTGTGTATGTATCTATACTTGTGTTTTAACGTCGTACATGACAACCTACTCAGTCACATTATACTGACACCGGGCCAACCAGTCATGTTTCCTTGCTCAAACCTCTTCGTGTCGAGCGCCAACCGATTCAGCAGCAAGTACCATTTTCAAAGTCTTTGGTTTGACCCAACCAGGGTTTGATCCCGGTGACTCCCGATTTCGAGGCGGACGCTCTAGTATCCGTTTGTAGGAAGGGTCTGCAATGTTAAGACCCGGACATGTTGGTTGACTCTGTTTAGCGGAGTCAGGTTTCAAACACATCATCCGGTATCAAATTCCTTTAGGGCATGTCTCAGGGTGAGAAAAACAGGTATTTTATTATTCTGTTCAATACCACTGGAATTCAATTTCCGCTTTTGCCGAATGTTATTTGATTAATAGCTTAGTAACACGAGGCGCGTTTAATCTTTTCACAGGCCCTTTAAAGGTTGGTCACCAGCAAGTTTGTCAAAAGGAAGTCGGCACTGTCAGAGTGTCTCGTATTTCAAACGCGTCTAATTGTTCTGGGATGAACGTGATAATAGAGGGGCCGCAATCTGAGCTAGGTATTCCTCGAAGGAGACGGCATTGCAGGACCGCACCGAAGCCAAACCTGCGTGAGCAAGTGATGCTGACGAAATGCCTCGTCCAAATAACAGAAAAAGTAAATTATCATCACCCCATAGGGAAATACAGGTGTTACAGGTTTATTAACATTCGCAAAAGTTCACTATTGGGTTTCACATTAATATTTACATCCTCTATCAAAACAAAATGTCCGGAGACTAAGTGGTCCAAGACACCCTGTTGCACATCCTCCCATATATGGTGAACAGTGAGCAAATGGCAGTCATGGCCTGAAGCAGAAACAAAGGCATGTCGCGTTACCATCTTTTTGTGGACAACTGTGTGGTGTGTGTAAGTGTGATGTTAAATCTGGCGGAGAGTTTGCAGTTCTCAGATGAATTGTTATTGAATTACTGTGTGTTCAAACCTTGGCGCTGAACAGTTCCCTATGGAACAACAGGAGTAATCAAAATTATGTGTGCAAGCCTCTCCTAAAATGCGCAATGAAATTTCTCACTGCTTCTTTGGTTTGACTCAGAAAATTATGTTTACGTCTTTTGTCCAATTTAATTCCTATCTTTCCGAGGTGCTCTACCTGAGCTTTGCCTTTTGTGCTTTGCTGAGGTGGGACATTTTCGACTAATCCAACTACATCACAACAAGGTACCACAGCCAGACAGCCTGTTTGATGCTACCACTACTCCATGTTCTGTACTTATTCGAAGAAAACGAACCGGATTTAGGAAGTCCAAATATTTATATTAAAAAATCTATCATAGGGGCATCTACAAGATGCACCAAATACAGTCATAAACGTGTATAAATATATGTATGACTTAAATGTATATGTTGTGCTCCTTGAGAATTAAGTGGTAAATAGAGTGCCTGTCAAACGTGATTTTGTGGAAATAATTACCGTTGCGAAGAAAATATCCCACCACAAGGACATGTAACCAAAAGAATGAAAATTCACCCAAACGGAAGGTTCATAAAGCTTCCATTTGTTCTCAGAACATTATCATGTTTGATACTATGTATCAAATCAGGTGACCGGCCCTGGTAGCCACAGTTGGTAGAGCGTCCGCTTTGGGAGCGGTAGATCCAGGGTATATCCTGGATCAAGTCACACCTAAGACTTTAAAAGAGGAAGTTGTAACTTTCTCGCTAGGCGTTAAGCATTAAGGGGATAGTACAACGACAGGTTGACCCGTATCAGTTGACCCGTATAATGGCTCGGGTGGGGCCGCTTACTTGCCTTCGGTAAGTCGTCTCAATGAAGCAGCACTACATAAAAGAGCGGTGGAAATCTGTCCTGCAACAAAGCGGCACATTACATGCACTCTAAGGATTCCTTCGTCGTCATATGACTGAAAATTTGTTAAGTACGACTTTAAACCCCAAGCACACACTCACTCACTCACTCAAATCAGGTGTCTGAGCATTGGCCTGTAGAAAATGGTGTCTGAGTATTAGTCTGTAGATAATGGTGTCTGAACATTAGTCTGTAGACAATGGTGTTTTCACTCTGTATCTCATCCTGTAAACATTGGTATCTGAGCTCCATCCAATAGACATTGATGACTGAGCTCCATCCAGTGGACATAGATGACTGAGCTCCATCCAGTGGACATTGATGACTGAGCTCCATCCAGTGGACATTGATGACTGAGCTCCATTCCACAGAGATTGGTCACTGAACTTCACTCTATATACATCCATGTATGAGCTCATCCTGTGGACATTGGTACATTTATCTGAGCTTCACTCTGCAGACTTGTTTGTCTGATTCACGCTGCAGACATTGTTGTCGGATTCACTCTACAAATATTGTTGTCTGATGCACTCTGCAGGCATTGTTATCTGAGGATTAAGTTGTACAGGAAGCGGGACATGGTTGAGCGGTAAGATACAAGACTAAAACTACAAAACACAGAAGGTAAGGGTTTACTCCACCCTTTGTACAGGAGATTTGTAAATTCCTCCGCTCCCATTGTTTCGCGGACGGCTTTCCAAAGGTGTTGGTTTGCCGTGGCTTGACACTCCTGTTGCAACCACCCTTATATCTGATTACCGGTGCATATGTGTATATGTGAAAAACTCAACAACAATTGAACAAACTTAATATGTGAACATTTGTGTGTGATGTGCTCCACATTTGACCCGACAACCGTGTGTCGGGTCAAAGGGAAATGAATTATAGGTATATACCTTTATTAGTTTTAATACAAGACTTTAAAAATGCTGCTTTCTGCTGCCTCGTTTGAAGCTCAGCCCTGTGAGGCTCGAGCAAGGAAACTTGACTGGTTGGCCCGGGGTCAGCATTAATTAACTCAGTGGTGTGTCATTTGTAGTGTCTTCAAAATATTTCAGTGTCGCCTGGACTTACCATGCCTCAGAAAGACACAATATATATATATATATATATATATATATATATATATATATATATATATATATATATATAATGAAAATATCACATTTACTTTCAAATCTGGACCAAGCTTTCATTATGTCAAACTATCCTTTTGACTTCTGTATTTAACATGGACATGGACAAAGGGTTTTGGTGCATCGTGTATAAATCTTGTGTGTATTGAAAGCGTGACTGAAATGATGTACCTAATCTGTGAGGTCATATGAACAGAAATCGTGGTTTGCGATTTGGAGGCTGATCTTAGGTAGCAAACCTTGATCATGGGCCATGACTGACCAGTATCACTGAGGACTGTTTACATTTTGCCATCCTAATCTATATCACTATATTTAGTTTACCATTTCTTCGGGTATTGCACGACGTAACAGTCCAAGTATATATGTACATACATCTTCGGGTAGGCCTATTGGTATTAAACGTCTGGAAATTGCTCGCGTGATCAGTCTTTTCGCGGTAAAAGAGGCATAATTCTCTAATTTCACAAACGTAAATAATAAAAAATATGAACTTTGGAATGTTTTCATTTAAAAGATGGCCTGGGCTACAAAATGGTTTTCACGTCATACGTTACATAATTTATGTTTTTTGTACACCATTACACTATCGACTGTTTCTTTCCAGATAGATAACTGTTAATTTTCTGCGTATTGAAAGTCTCTGATAATCTGAGACAATGCATGAAAGTGTATACCGTTGGGCATTACTCGGAAGACACTGTATCTGTGACTCAGCTTCACTCTGTAGACCTTTGTATCTGAGCTTCACCTTTGTTGAACGAATGAATGATTATGGATTAACGCCACATTGGCAATATTTGAGCCATACTGTGGCGACCACTCTGTTGACAATTGTGTCTAGTTATCAGCCTCTAAATGTTTGTGACTGGGTTTCACTAAGTAGGCGTTTGTAGCTTATGCTCAATAATCCACGTTTACGACAGCCTCATATATGTGCAGAGAATAAATTGTAGTTGTAGGCATTGGTGAGTTTAATTCCCACTCTTGTCGCAGAGGTATTTGATCCTCACCCTGTTCAGAGGTGTGCGATCCCCAATGTTTATAGGCATTGGTGTTTGAGGTTTACTCTGTCGGTATTTGTGTTGAGTCTTACTGTATGTTTTGGTATTTGAGCCCATGCAGCTCTCTTGATAATAGTGTTGGACACTCTGGCATTGACACTTTTGTGTGTGGTCTACTCTGATGAAGTTAATGCATAATCACCACTCTATTGACATTGGTATATATCCCACTCGCTCATAACAGCACTCTTGAAACATTGCTGTCTGTAAAATTGTACGTTTCTATCTGTCTATATTTTTAGGAACTTACCTCGGGTCATTGTGTTTGTCTTGATTTTATTTTACAATAAACGGTTACATATTTATTTGCTTGGTTCCTTTATGACAAAATCCACCGTTTGATATGTGTGTCAAACTTTGCTCCGACGTCGCCTTGACATTGTACGACAGAATGACGGTGAACATCTCTCTGGGTACACACGTGTGATAGAGTGAGTGAGTGCTTGGGGTTTAACGTCGTACTCAACAATTTTTCAGTCATATGACGACGAAGGAATCATTAGGGTGCATGCACGTGTAATGTGCCTCCTTGTTGCAGGACGGATTTCCACCGCTCTTTTATTTAGTGCTGCATCACTGAGACGACTTACCGAAGGCAAGTAAGTCGCCCCGCCCGAGCCATTATACTGATACGGGTCAACCAGTCGTTGCACTATACCCTTCATGCTGAACGCCAAGCGAGGAAGTTACAACTTCCTCTTTTAAAGTCTTAGGTATGACTCGACCAAGGATTGATCCTGGATCTACCGGTCCCGAAGCGGACGCTCTACCAACTGTGCTATCCGGGCCGGTCACGTGTGATAGATACTAGTACTCTGTATTATCAGCCTCAGAGGGTAGGGGACTTGTCCACGGACAAATTTATCATCACATGAATGAATTAGTCTATAGGTCAGTGGATTCCCCTTACAATTAACCAGCCTCTAGAGGCACGTCTGTGAAACTATTTATTACCGCTTTATTATGGTGAACAATAGACTCATCGTTTTCACTAGATACAATAAGATGAAGTTAACTAATGTCTTTGTGAACGGGTTTCATCAAATAAACCTCTTTACTGGACTTTTTGCATGGCCAATTGGAACGAGACAATTTCTATATTAAGGTGGGTAACCATTTACTCAAATTAACGTTGGTTTTATTGTTGATGTAGGAATGTATGAGCCGTGGCTTGGCAAACCATGCGGGAAAAATTATTCCTTCATGTGACATAGCATTTGTTAATTGAGTATAGGCGAGTAGGACGGAGTGAGCAGTGCATTACAAGAAATAAAAATGCGACAGTGTACATTGAAATGCTTCATCTTTATGGATTGAAGTGTGTTGAAAAGAGATAAAATTAATGCTTATTTCGCCTGCAGACAGAAATAAAGAAATCACAAGGTTTTCAGGTATGTACATGGATCAGTGGTAAATGTGTTTAAATATACGGCAAACGCACCGACATGTCAGATAATCCTCAGAATTGTCTACAGAACTCCGAATCTGTTATCAGACAAATCTTACACGGTCTCCGAAAACACAAGATTTAGCTAAGCCGATTTTCTGTTACTTCAGAGAATTGAATTTTATAAACACATCAACCGACAGCAAAGCCTCTAAAATTTGACATGTTGTTAAAGCACTTTTTAGAGTAGATGTAAAACGTCCCAACAACACTATATGGTTTCAAAGGAGCATCGTCGGGTTTATCCTCTCACTGAAATACCTAATGTATCAACTTCTTTACGTTCAAAGATCGCCTGACGTCATGTAACTAAAAAAACAAACAAAAAAAAAAACAAAAAAAAAAAACAACAAACAAACAAAAAAAACAACAAAAAAAAAAAACAAACAAACGAAACAAACAAGAAAATAAAAAATAAAAAAAAAAACACATGGGTAAGGTAATTTGTTTACTGTGGGAGAGTATTTACAGCCTTGCGCGTGGCATTCAATGATAACACCATATCCGAGATAAATGTTGCGAATAATTAAGGTGAAGCTTTTTACTGAAATATATTAAAAAAAAAAACATCTAGAAATAGACTTGAACGTAAGCTTAACCTGATCTCGTGTCTTCTAGAGAACGTCATAAGCAGTTTCCAGATTTTGCTCAGAAGTGCAAATTTTTGGGCATGTTTTACCAATGAATCACTGCTTTCACGCCTGAAGTCATCGTGCCAGCGCTCGCTCACCTCACTTGTACCAGGTATGTATTTTGATCCGCAAGGTGAAGTATAAAGACATGTTATTAGTGTCACAAATACGGACATGATGAGCAGGCCTGTATGACTAGAAACTGACATGTCTAATCCAATATACGACCGGCGGTTCGCCATAGAGATCAAACTTGTCTTGCACGTTAATCTTGGGGCAAAAATAGGACAAGATGGCGTGTGCCCATGTAGTCACATAGGCTTTTACCACACGGCGGTCATTATATTTCAAAACGGTGAAAGGTTTATAAAGACTACTAAGGTTTATAGATACATGATGGAAATGTACCTTTGTACAGAGGAGGTATCATGCGTATCAGAAATTGCATCTGTTGGCTTAAATCTGACCCAGAATTGGGATGGAACTCACGACCATCCGCATGTTGCTGGAAGATCTTATCACGTACAGCCGAAGAGGAAGTCAGCATGAGCTATACTTGAACAATCCAGAACCCAAATCTATATATTTCGGAAGTTATTACCTTACGAAAGGCTGTATGTTAACTCTAGTTAATGTTTAATTAACACTTTTATGCGTTGTAGTTTGCATTATTATTGTTACAAAACCTTATAATCTACCATCATGTTACAACCTGTAAGCTATCATAACCCGGCGTAAAATTTTAGGATTCTGGCTCTCATATTTACAACATTTAACATGTTGTATCAGTTTAACCTTTAATATGTTCATATTTTGGCATTTGCGTTCTAAGGGAAAGCGTCATTTCAAACTGGGATGGCGAGTTAGATACCTACGGAAGCTCGGGAGGGCCACATATCACGGTCACAAACCTGCCATCTCTGTGACCCGTCTGACCAGAAGTCATGAACTATGTGCTCACGGTGATATCATGGGAACCGGGCAATACCATTAGCTGACTTGATGATTCGGCTGGAGGTGACATTCCGCGCAGTAATCCTTGCTAGAAACCAACGTGTAAATGACTCTATTAAAAATCATTCCGCGGGGAGACTGGGCTTGACGTCCACGGAGCACCCGTCCATCTCCCAGTAATTGGTAGAGCCTCGTACCTTGGCCATTCTACCAGCTGCCCTAGTGTAGGCATGTAATCTGATTAGCTTCCCGATGGTGTGGCTCCTTGCCTGGCCGTCACGCTATTATCACTTTAATCAACAGCTTAAATCTCTTTGTTTTCAATGCACCTTCCCAGAGGACAATATGTAAATTTGTCTCTACACGCAAAGCTGACAAGTCACAGTTGCTGCCTGTGGATTTTAGGCGTTAAGAATTCTCGTACATTTCCCTGGGCTAGGTGTAAGGTGAGTATAGTTTGGGATGGAAAAAGTAGTGTTTGTGACGGGCTTCATTTAATTTCTATGCTAATGCAACCTCCAACTGTTCACAAAACTAGCGATAAAAAGTTAGCTCAAAACAACTCTTTTTAAAGAGATGATTGGAGAAATCAATGCTGTGTACACCTACAGATTTTAGGGCGCAATTATACTGATTTTAAGCTCTTATTTGGGTGGGGTCCATTTTATTATCGATGAAGGAAACCGGAGTGCTAGGAATAAACCACATGCCTTTGGCACGTTATATAGGCATTTTTTTTTCACGTGTGACATACATCATGCTGGTTGAAGGCCAATAGTCACTAAGGTCTCGAGAGCAATGGGAATGGGAACACAAGATAATCCCCTGTCTGAGAATAGTATTGAACCCAGTACGTGTCGTGTGACTCATCGACTGATCGCTGCATGGAGAAAATCATGCAAATCTTAAAGGAAACCACTGCAACAGTGAGGTGTCTGTCCACACTTGACATCACGTAAATTCGTAAACGACATTTCAATGGTCAAATGCTATGGACTGCCTAGTGAACAGGGGATCTTTACACCAACACGCGTAGCAGACTGAATGAATGATTATGGCTTAACGCCACTTAGACAATGTTGCCGCCATGTCATAATAATATTAAAAGTACATCTACGTCATAACCAAGTGCTTTTTGCGTAAGTATGACATATATGGACATTGTTAATTGGCAGGTTTTTCAGACTTAAAATAATGGGAAACATTTCCTGCTTAAACTAATTCCGGTTCAAGATGTGAACTCCATTCTTCCTTGCCATGTTAATCTGTGGTATTAGAAATGCTCAGTCTGGCTCGGACCCGAGAATAGGTTCGCCATTGCTATACTAGTATATGCTAGTTAGTAGTGTGTGGCTCTGAAAGGGCTTGACAAATGTACTCTACACAGTTGTGACCGATAGCACGCACTTATCCAGCTCTGACCTATAGAAGGGCACAGAAGGCCACTGAAGTGTATCGTGTGTATATTACCTAAGATACTCGAGTGTATGCGACATGTGTTTGGGGATTCCAAGATACTTTGGTAGCCCCATGACGGGTACACTGTAATTTGATAAGTGCCACGTGATACTGATATCCATTACTGCACATTCAACGTTGACTGCTTGTATTTGTATTTAAGTCATCACGCACACCACAGATGATTCATGTACTTTGAAAGCACTACATGGATGAATTGCAGAAACTTGTACTACTAAAAGCAAGGAATTCTACGTAAACAAAACGATCTACCCCGATTTCACTGTACTATGAAAAAAAACCCCACAAACTACTTGAGGTATTTCATTCCATGTTTAAAAAAAAGCGATTATCAAAGAAGATCCAGTTGCGAATCAAAATGTATCATACATATTTGACTGAGAGGGCTCACAGCCTTTGGTTCACACTATTATTATTACATAATTTATTATTCATCAAATTATATGTTTATCATAAATTCAAGGGTTTCTATCAAAAATACATAATATCTTGACTTTTTATTGAATCTTACTCCGGGCACTTCGAATTAAATTTTACACATTGTGGCCGCAATTAGCCTATTTAGTTAACCATTCTTGAGTATGTTGCTCAACACCCATGAGGTAAGGTGAGTAAATAATAAATAATAAAGTGTGACATTTGCCAACTATGTAGAGGTGACTCCAATACGAGAAGTGCGGAAGTGGACCCGAGAATGGCAGCTCTTGATTCGTGCATTGAGAAGTCTGGATCCGAAATGTGTCAGAAAAGTACTAGCTGTTAACAATTGGACATTTTTTGAAATGTCTTTGGTGAGGAGCATGAAAGTGTGTCGGAATATTAACCTCGATCAAATGTGCACAGGGAAAGATGTAAAACCTGAAAGGTCAACACGAAGTGGTCCACAGTAAACGTTATTATCCTTCTAAGTATTTTGTCGTCAGTGATACCACAGCTGTCTCGAAGGTCATTTTTTTTAAAATAACAGGACAAGAGTATTGTGTGAACAAGCTTTCTCGTTTTCTGAAGAGGTCATGATTGTGGTAATAGACCACTCTTCGTGTTATTTACTAGTGTTTCTTGACATCAGCAAACAATAAACACAATAACGCTCATCGGCATAAGGCGTTCCCTTTTGCGTGGTATTGTTCACACACTGGTGATGGATATTGGTCTAACACTCTGTCGTAACCTTCCCAAACCTGCTATCAAGTGTCTCGTATTCCTCATGGGCGTTTGTGACCAGAATTTTATTCATGAAAAATAAATACAATTATCCTGTCCAAATATTATGATTTACCCTTATGTCTTATGGCATATGTCTATTTCGGGTGACACATGTAAATAATAAAAAAAACACCTTTCAAATCTACGTTGAAATCAAAAGCATATTATCGCCCCTTGTAAAAGGCGACTAACGTAAAAAACTCTTAGGGCTCTTCTCCTTCTAAATGTACTCTCAGTTTTGTCCATGAGTTACTGGTGATTCCATAGTTAAACATTCAAATTCATGTTCAAGCAAATTAGAATATAGTGTACAGACTATATTTTGTGTTTTGTCTCTCAATTTCATCTGATGTCCATAGCCATAGCTGTTTTCATGTTCTCACAACAACCTGGCTGAAATATTGCGTTTTTAAAACCTAATCCATTCATTCATTCATTTTCAACATCTCATCCTTTGAAAGACAGTCGATGTCTGGAACACGGAAGATTTATCTCCCTTGTTTGCCTTACATGAATGTGATAATCAAAACGTGGATTTTGTAATATAACTACCTCCACCCCCCCCCCCCCACACCCCCCGATATAAAGCAATATTTAAGGATATAATGTGTTATCTAAATAACGCCTTAATAAATCTGTGGCACTAACACTTGGTTTGGACGTCTATACAGACCTAGCCCTGGAGAATTCAGAAATGACACATAGCCGTTATACAAACCATTGCGAAAAGATCCTACCGATATGAGTTTAGATTACCTTCACTGACCTGAACAAAGACAACCATTTACATGAAGTGTAATCTGTTGGTGAAATATTTTTCTTTGCGAGAACGTGAATATACGAATTCGTGTGACTTACTAAAGATTCTGCACGTGGGGAAAAGGATGTTACCCAATGGAATTCCTAGATATTGATGATGTAATGTGCTGTTGATCACTTAACACACACATGCCAGGATCGTACTAGGCCCACGAGGAATCGTTATAGATAGAAAACGTGGCGAGAAGTTATTTGTGTTTGAAATATATGAATATGACCTGTTGGGTGAGCGTTGGAGAAGAAATTTTTGACCGGAAACAAATGCAATTAAAGATGATTTGTTTGACACTTACGAACACTACTTTCCATTGTTTTTAAGCAGTTTTGCTTAATTTTTCTGTCATAAAACATAGCTAATACACAAGTGTATTGTAAATCTGTAGCGTTTCAGCAATATGTTGATAAGGACATTCCAGCATCAAAAATGAAGTATAGCTTAATGCTTGAAACATGAAAATCGAGACATAAAAATATGAAATAAGTTCAACATAAAATCTGCTATTAATTGCACAGAGTACAGGAATATTTCACTTATTTGAGGGTTTGCGAGAGAAGAAAACCGACGCACAGCTCACACAAAAACCGTTGTCTTTTTACCAGAAAACTTGCTTTGGACAGAAAAGAGAAGATAAATTTGAAAAATTTCATATTGCTTGAGTAATTATTCTGATCAATTATGAACCCATGTATGACAAATACTATAGATATTAGAAGAGGAGCAATTTTATCATGCAGATGTCCATTCGTAAGATCTGATAGTTGACAATAGCGATGGCTATTCACAAATTTAAAACAGTTTCACTTTCGACAACTGGGCTATCCACAGCTCCTATCATTTGCGATCAGTCATATTATTTTCGTCATCTGTGATTTTGTATACACATATCAGTTGAATACTATATAAAAAAACAAAACAACTACGTGGCGTTGAACCGCTCTTATATGAGTGTGAAGAGATTAACAAGTTTCCTGTTGAATTCACTTTGGCTATACGTCATAGAGATTGAGGAATGTTTGGTGAGGTGCCTTAGTTTGTCTAACCCTAGACCTTTCTCTTCCATCAGTCGGTCGGTTTAAGGATATTACCTGCATAACATGCCTTCATTTTACTATTATGAAAAAAGAGTAATGGCGATGATTACAAACGTTTCCTAATTTATGACGCAGTTATTTTGTTCAAAGCAATACCTATTTGATGAAGTTCAGAGAAACAGATCAAGGGAGAAAACTCTGACAGGCATTTGGTTGCAGAGAATCCATCGAAGGCTCTGTTCCCGAGTACATCGAAGGGAATGTACACTTTACGTCGACATCTGGTGTTGATCATACTTTCTACGAGTAAGCCATGAGATATTAGTTATTCAATAATATAACCAAATATAGAAGAGGGTCGCGGTCGACTAAGGTGATTCTCTATCAGTCGCTAGGATACATGAGATACGTGTTCTATCCTAACCCCAGAGAGGAAATTTATTCTTCTCTCGCTCTCATTTTCGAGAGACCTTGAACGACGCTCATGTACCTTTTGACGCTTTGTGCAACGCTCGCGCAACCTAGGCATCAAACAGACATCAAACAGCCATCAACCAAAGTGGACGTTACGTGTCAGTAATCTCCAGAACAATTTCCAAAGCAACGTTCAACACAATCCCCTAAAAACTATGCAAGTAAATGAAGTAAGAAATTTAGACGAATTTATGCCATGGTTTTCAGTGATGATGGAAAGATTCAAAGAATATTCTAGGTGAACAAATTAAATCAGTTTCCGAATCGTGAATACCAGTTGTCTTCCACGAATTTGAGTATGCACATCTGTACATGCATTTTACTCAAAGAGAAGGGGCCTCCGTGGCTCAGTTGGTTAGCACGCTAGCGCAGCGTAATGACCCAGGAGTCTCTCACCAATGCGGTCGCTGTGAGTTCAAGTCCAGCTCTTGATGGCTTCCTCTCCGGACTTACGTAGGAAGGTCTCTCATAAACCTGCGGATGGTCGTGGGTTTCCCCAGGGCTCTGCCTGGTTTCCACCCATCATAATGCTGGCTGCGGTCGTATAAATATTCTTGAGTACGGCGTAAAACACAAATCAAATAAATAAATACTCGAATAGTGATTTTGCCTTTATGTTTGGAGCAAGGGACTAAAGGTTTCTGCTTAACACAAGGGACCAAAGATTTCTACTTGCCACTAGGGATAAAAGGCTGTTGTTCGATACAAAGGACTAAAAGTTTCTGATTGACACACGGGACCAAAGATTTCTACTTGCCACCAGGGATAAAAGGCTATTGCTCGATACAAATGTCAAAGAGCTTCTGCTTGACACACAGGACCAAGAATTTCTACTTGGCACTAGGGATAAAAGGCTATTGCTCGATATTAATGTCAAAGAGCTTCTGCTTGACACATGGGACCAAGAATTTGCAATTGGCATTAGGGATAAAAGGCTATTGCTCTATACAAAGGTCAAAGAGCTTCTGCTTGACATACAGGACCAAAGATATCTACTTGGCACCAGGGATAAAAGGTTATTGCTCGATACAAAGGTCAAAGAGCTTCTGCTTGACACACGGGACCAAAGATATCTACTTGGCACCAGGGATAAAAGCTTATTGCTCGATACAAAGGTCAAAGAGCTTCTGCTTGACACACGGGACCAAAGATATCTACTTGGCACTAGGGGTAAAAGACTATTGCTCGATACAAAGGGCAAAGAGCTTCTGCTTGACACACGGGACCAAAGATATCTACTTGGCACTAGGGATAAAAGGTTATTGCTCGATACAAAGGGCAAAGAGCTTCTGCTTGACACACGGGACCAAAGATATCTACTTGGCACCAGGGATAAAAGGCTATTGCTCGATACAAAGGTCAAAGAGCTTCTGCTTGACACACGGGACCAAAGATATCTACTTGGCACTAGGGATAAAAGGCTGTTGCTCGATACAAAGGTCAAAGAGCTTCTGCTTGACACACGGGACCAAAGATTTCTACTTTGCACTAGGGATAAAAGGCTATTGCTCGATACAAAGGTCAAAGAGCTTCTGCTTGACACACGGGACCAAAGATATCTACTTGGCACCAGGGATAAAAGGCTATTGCTCGATACAAAGGTCAAAGAGCTTCTGCTTGACACACGGGACCAAAGATATCTACTTGGCACTAGGGATAAAAGGCTGTTGCTCGATACAAAGGTCAAAGAGCTTCTGCTTGACACACGGGACCAAAGATATCTACTTGGCACTAGGGATAAAAGGCTGTTGCTCGATACAAAGGTCAAAGAGCTTCTGCTTGACACACGGGACCAAAGATATCTACTTGGCACTAGGGATAAAAGGCTGTTGCTCGATACAAAGGTCAAAGAGCCTCTGCCTGACACACGGGACCAAAGATATCTACTTGGCACTAGGGATAAAAGGCTACTGCTTGATACAATTGACTAAAGTCTTCTGCTTGACACACGGGACCACGGATTTCTTCTTGCCACCACGGATAAAAGACTATTGCTCGATACAAAGGGCAAAGAGCTTCTGCTTGACACACGGAATAAAAGATTTCTACTTGGCACTACTGATAAAAGGCCATTGTTTGAAACAAGTGACTAAAGCCTTTTGCTTGGTAGTAGAAACTATGAAGGACCAAAAGGCATTTGCCTGGCGCAGAAGTCTTTACTCTTGAATAATGAGGCGACGGGATCGAATGTTTTCCAGTTTGTTTCCATCATGCTTCTCCCAGCTATAAACCTAACTGTCTTCACATACGTAAAAAATATCCAGAACGACATATACAACCCATACAACTAATCAACTTGATGAGTAAATGTATTTATTCCTTTGTTTTTCTTGGGGTATATGATAGGCTACACGTTTACAATGAGAAATGGTATACCCAATATCTGAAATCGAACTGAATGGAAGTGCGACACTGATTGGATAGCATTGTCACCCAGACATTTTAAACTGGCCTTACATTGTAAATATCTGTCCAACGGTTTCATAACTAGCGAAATTTTTTCCCCGCTAAGAACCGAAAACAAAACGACTATGAATTAGCGTCTAGGTGCAGTTATGTTATGCTAGGTTAAACGTCTGATATGTGATATAGATAAGAGCTTAATTCCGCTGAAGTTATTTTTCCCCCCATAATTCTGTATGTCATGGTGCTATGGGAAGTGAAAGTTGTTACTTTTTGAACAGAGCCCCCCACTTACAAACCCGACACTTTCAACACCAAAAAATACTTGGTGAAAATCGCCTAAGACCTTTAAACTTTGTTAATAATCGATATTGAACACTATCGTAGTTTTCAGTTTCAAAATTGCATCATGCGACAGCAGATATTATTTTGCTTCAATTATGGTAAAAGAGGAGAGAGACGCAGATCAGTGGTAACTGTATAATTACTGTAAAAAAAAACGAGTTTCAGCCCTGATATTGGACAGAGAATGTCTGGATTCCCCGCTCTCATTGTTTGGGGAGCCGTATGCTCAGTTTTACGTTCGTACAGGGCTATTTTCGTCCACCAAGTTTGCGTGAATGTGTGTCCTTGGTAAAGCAATAAAACTGACGTATACTACCGACGGATAACTTAAGTAAATCAATGAACAAAGGTAATTCAGCTCATGATTCTCTAATATTTACTTGTTCAGTGTGTGCGAATGCGTATGCGTGTGTATGCGTGTCTAATTAACGATATGATATTATATTGTCACTATTGACATAAATGTCCGGGCAGCTTGTGGATTTAAAGCCCTCTTGGGAAAATGGAATTGTCCATAGTAACGATATGTGGGTCCGTGAGACATTCCGGCTGACAAGGTTGTCTTGGGGAAAGACAATTTAAAATAAAATAAGAGTTCAAATTTTCTTCTCGTAAGAATTATGTGTATTAATAATGTGGATTAATCTCAGCATTAACTACAACAGTAACGGTAAAACGGGACCAGTGGTGAGCGCCGCATAAAAAGTCTCCCTTCTGATACACATACACACCAGACACCTTGCCTCACACCCACCACTGTTTTCGGCGACAAATGTTTAAAATATGATCTGTGTCTTTGTATGAGGATGTAAAGAGCAGACTTATGTCAGTACCAACTGCCTCGAGGAACTCCACGAACGTAGACAGAGGACGTATTTGATGCCTTCTTAACGTGTCTGAACCATTACCGTGTGTTTTACAGACGTATGCAGGCATCAAACCGGGTAGAGAAAGAGGGTTAAACAAAAACTCCGTCATCATCCCATATGTATATATGACCTTGTTTTTCATTCGAAGCGCCGTCATTAACCCAGTTTAATGGCAAAATGACCCTGGACTAAAGAATGCTTTTCAAATGAACTCTCATTCGTTGGAGTTATGCGGTGTAGCAGTTTTGCTTTACGCCCCCCCCCCCCCCCCCACACACACACACACAAAGAAAAAAACCTTACAGGCAAATCACAAGAAGGATGGTGATGTTGAAAGTATAAAAAATATTAGGGCTCCAAATCGTTATCAAAGCACTGAGATGAAAACTACGACAAGAATATGATACGAATACGAATTATATTGCAATTCCACGAACAACACTTAACCATCATAGCAAAAGTAAGACTAGAACGTATGAATACTTGAACACTTAATGCTTTATTGGGTAAAGTAATTGTGCTTTTTGATATTTTACAGTATCATAAACATTATCGGTATTTTATGCCATTGGAATACACGAAAAGATTTCATGTATAGATATGATTTAGGATTGAATGGAATTGAAAAACTATTTTTTTCTGACCGTGTACCACATAAATTCTATTGCAATACAGATCTGTGGCTATCTGTCGAACAGGAATCAGCGTCTCGGTGAACTTACAAAGTATTACATTCAACAACTTGGGCCGGCTTCATGACGCTCATTTAGCTAAGTAAGTTCTTAACTACGATGGCAACACTAAGTATTTTTAATGAAACTGACCCCAGGACGAAAGTAGGCATGTCGTCGCTTTAGCACAAAAGCACAAGTACTCGTCATCACCCCTTTAACTGTACACGTCACCTGTTCACTGATTGACCTCGCTCAATTCGGGTTAATGATTGGGTGAATGACATTACTGCGTTCATGCATGGTCACATCGAGTCTGTTCCTTCTCCGTTTGGAGACATGCTTGCATAGGCATTCATTGTTTGCCTGGGTGTAGTTTGCTGTCATTAGGAAACGAACTGTACCAGACTATGCATACGGTGGTACGAACAGAACACTTTAACCAGGCACACCGTTTGTAGCTTGGGAGCAAGTTCGGTTATATCATGAGATATTTGCTAGGTGGGTAAGAGGGTCATCAAATGAAGGAAAGAAGAGTTTGAGGGAAGAGGAGTTTGGGGTAGGGGAAGGGTACAATCATACAGTCACCAGTACGGTGCGGAGCGTTATAATTTGGGACTTTATAGTTTCATGTGCGTTACACCATAGGAAAAGAAGTGATGTCATATATACCGTAAATAATGTAACTTCGTAAGGATGAGATTTTTGGTTATCTGGTATGCCAATCTGTTGAGTGGACCAAGTAGATTAAGTACATAAAGGTGAAAAACACGTTAGAAAGTTAGAAATTGAATGTGTGGCATTTGGGAAAGACAATATAAAATAGCCATGTTGTAATCAGTGATTCTAGATGTTTGTATTGTCCTTTAATTACTGGCGCTATTGTTGCCCGCGAGTGTTTTATTTTGTGTATTGACCATTTTCTCTGACAGGAGACGTTATGCACCACTTATCACCGCTGGTTTTAATTAAGTTCAAACCATACCTTTGAGACTTAAATTCCGTGTTTTCTGATATGTACTAGCCAAATGAAACAGTAGTAGTAGAGAGATAGCTTAAATTATTGGAGCCTACCACACAACAAAATAGCCTATTCCGTTCCTAAAAACAGAACAGACATGGCCCTTTCCCGCCTCATAGGCTCTGGAACTCTTCATGTTACCCTACAGCCTACTAGACATAGAATCAACGTGTTTAAGCGTTCCTAATGTCACATATCTAAAAATATGTATTCCACCATAACTCTGTGAAACGTTCACAATAATCCTCATAAAAAGCCAATTTACACAATACACATGACGCAATTATGTGCTAAGAATGAATGAATGATTATGGCTTAAGGCCACATCAGCAAAAGTTCAGCCATACTGTGGAGATATGTACTAAGAAATAGCAAGGACAAGCGTGCAATATCTTTCTATTTCTGACGTATAAATTATGAGGGAGAAAAGTCTCGTGTGCATCTCGGGCACTACATTTGACGTTTCTGGAAAATGTCACTGTACTTGGAACAATTTGTTAACATCGAAAGTAATTAACTGGACATTAATTTTGACAAAAAAGTTCAAAATGTTCTACTAGGGATACTGAAGGCTTGTATTGGGTCTTAATCTGTGTCGATAGGTGGAGAATTTGAGAAAGTTCTGTATTTTCTACCCAATGTTATTGCTTTACAAGAATATAAGATAGAATTTTAAAGGATTTGATAATTTTTGAGCCTTGATTCTGTATGCTGTGTATATCACATGTGCTTTGAGGGTCATTTTAATAGGTTGGCTACTCTCCTGTGTACAATAGGCAGAAAGACAGAGTGAAGTCTTAATCATTATTTCACTTGTCATCGGGTCCGATCTAAACTGATTGCTTCGAAGACCGTGCTTTTCTCCTAGACTTCTCGTCGACATGAATAGTCACAATTTACTTAGATTGCATAAAGGTCTGGAATTTGGTGTTTTCTTACGTGCATCATTACTGTATATATTTGAAGAAAAAAAACCACCTAAAAATCGAGATTATTTCTGATGCCAGTGCATATCCGAAGAACTGTCCTTCGAAGCTGGACAATACGCAAAATAAAGTCGAACAGTAGCATCATTAGCGAAGTAAGTTATCGGCATTCGCTGCAGGTGTTTGATCTGGTACGCGGTAACGACAGACCTCGGGATAAAGCTCTCGGTCTGTTATTTAACCGCTTACCAGGTGCATAACCGCGAGCAAACACTTCAAGTTCAGGTGATAACCCTTACTTATCTTCAAGATTCCACCTGTTTTCTTGTTTTTTGTGGCGTTGGTTGTTATTATTGGTCGACAGTACTCTCTCTTGTAGCTTTACATGAAATATGCTCCAGAATAGCTTACAGCATTGGAACATAAATCATGACGACTTTGGGTGCCATCTTTCATTGAAGCCATATTTTGTTACCAAAGCTATCTAGTTCTATATAAGTTTAAATCGTTTGCAACAAGGCTCTGTCGATGAACCATTTCTCAAGCAACATGTTAACACAGGAGTATTCGCTCTGTATTTTGTGAGGCAATTTACCTCGAGACACATTGGCTTATAAGGCGTCTACAGGCCAGCGTCTTGTAAAATTCAAGTGTTTGTTACGCCCTTCTCTCTCAACACCGACAAAGTGTCGACCTACCAAAATATCAGTGGCGTATCTCTTTCACAAGCACGGGCCGTTTCTACAACTTCCCTATGTTTGTTTCGTCGTCCGATTTCAAAATAAAACTGGTTTTTTTATAAAACAGTTAAGCGCCATTCAAAAAAATCTTTTTTACCAATAAGTCATTGCATAAGGTGTGGCTACCGAGGGACAATGAAACCATGCTATAATAATAAACTGAAGAGGAAAAGAAACTGTACGCCTGCGTGTTTAAATCCATTATTCAAATATAACTCCGAGCAATTGCGCAAGTGCATGAAAATCGAAATTATAAACATATTTATCTTGAAAAATGCCGGAGTGTTTAGGAGAATATAATCATGCCAATCAAAACGAAGTATAAGGAAAATGTTATTGAACTTATTATGTATTATTTCTTTGCTTGTCAACATAGGTCTAGTAAAAACATGTCTACTATTATAAACAGCTTCATTAAAAACTCCTTAGGCCAGATGATATCCCAATCCTGACTTTTTATAAGCTAGACGAGGTAATACCAATGTATTATGGTCCACGTACCGCCACCATTACCCCTCCCCCGTTCCCAAGACATAAACCTAATCTTTTGCGTTGATGGGAATATTTATTTATTTATTTATTTATTTATTTATTTATTTATTTATTTATTTATGCGCTTATGCATTTGTTTATTTATTTTATATACCATTTACGCCTCCTCCAGGAAGGAAATCACGATCCTCCGCAGGTTCCTGTATCACCAGAGAGGAAGCCAGTATGGTAATGGACATAGCTATGCAACAACACATGTTGTGTGTGATCCTCCATTTAATATTTCAAAGTATGGCTTTATTTATCTTGAATTAGATCGATTCTACAAAAACTTTCAAGCTAGATATAAGAATTGTTATTAAATGATACTTGAACTGAAACTTGAGATGGCTTTGCCTTTGTCATTGGCTAAACGCAAGCAGTTTCAACATGGATGTGCGTTTACCCATCGAACATGGCGTGTTTTAGGCTTAATAAATTGATTAAGAAAAATATTTTTTTACAAAATTATCGTTTTGTGCCTAAGAATATGGCAATCTGTTCACTGAAGTCACGCAATAGAACTTCATTAAAGGAGCGAACGACAGCTTCTTAATCTCCCTGGCCAGAACAGTCACTTATAAGGAGTTTGATTACAGAACAGCCGGCATAAGGCATGGGTTATGTTCTATAGCATTTCCATAGCGAGCGGAAATTAAGCTGTATTCTGGCACATCGGACGTCAAGAGGAAAGCTTGTCTGTGATAAGGCGACTGATGACAGCTCCGAGTCTAAAGCTGCCCCTCCTTACCACAGCTGAACGTACGACCACGGCTAAACAGAGTTCACGAAGGGTGATGAAGAAAGCGTTCATAAACGATTCTTATCTTCTTGTCGTTGAAACCATTCTGCGCCAGGCACTTAGTAACCGGGTCGTTGTTTTCAAAAACATTTATAGGAATTATCATTAATAAAAGATAAAAAGTATTAAATAATAGTAATGTTATAGGATATGATAATCCAACTGACTGGTAAAGCCTTCTGACGTACAAGGTCTATGAGTGGCTGTTTGATTCCGGTGCAGCGGCTTCTCAGGAGTCCATTATCTGTAGCTGCCGAGCACCCGCTTCCCTTTTAGAACCCAAAGATTATCCGGGGATTAAGCGGGACCCCGGAAAATAATATCGGTAGGATTAGATATATGGAGAGATAACGGAATGCAATTAGTGAATTCAACTAACTCACGTGGAAATCAATGCTGTTAGAATGTTTGTAGCTATGACAACCAGCTGTGACATAAGAAAGCGACCAGCTAGCCGTGTGAGAGTGTGACAGCCTGACTATGTGAGAGTGTGACAACCTGACTATGTGGGAGTGTGGCTATTTTACTATGTGAGAGTGTGACATCCTGGCTATGTGAGAGTGTGGCCATCTGATTATGTGAGAGTGTGGCCATCTGACTATGTGAGAGTGTGACAACCTGACTATGTTGAAGTGTGGCCACCTGACTATGTGAGAGGGTGGCCATCTGACAGTGTGACACCTGACTGTGAGAGTGTGACAACCGGGCTATGTGAGGGTGTGACCACCTGGATATATGAAGTGGTGGCCATCTGAGTGACAGCCTGACTATGTGAGAGTGTGACAACCTATGTGAGAGTGTGACCATTTTATTATGTGGGAGTGTGACCACCTGCCTATGTGAGAGTGTTGCCATCTGACTGTGACAGTGTTGCCCTCTGAGAGTGTGACAGCCTGACTATGTGAGAATGTGGCTATCTTACTATGTGAGAGTGTGACCACCTGGCCACGTGAGGGAGTGGCCATTTGACTCTGTGAGAGTGTGGCAGCCTGACTATGTGAGAGTGTGACAACCGGATTATGTGGGAGTATGACCGTCTTACTATGTGAGATTGTCACCATATTACTGTGTGAGAGTGTGACCATCTGACTAAGTGAGAGTGTGACCATCTTACTATGTGAGAGTGTGACCGTCTTACTATGTGAGTGTGTGACCATCTGACTATGTGGGAGTATGACCGTCTTATTATGTGAGAGTGTCACCATATTACTGTGTGAGAGTGTGACCATCTGACTAAGTGAGAGTGTGACCATCTGACTATGTGAGAGTGTGACCATCTTACTGTGTGAGAGTGTGACAATCTGACTATGTGAGAGTGTGACCGTCTGACTATGTGAGAGTGTGACTGTCTTACTATGTGATAGTGTGACCATCTGACTATGTGAGAGTGTGACCGTCTTACTATGTGGGAGTGTGACCATCTAACTATGTGAGAGTGTGACCGTCTTACTATGTGAGAGTGTGACCATCTGACTAAGTGAGAGTGTGACCGTCTTGCTGTGTGAGAGTGTGACCATCTGACTATGTGAGAGTGTGACCGTCTTACTATGTGAGAGTGTGACCATCTGACTATGTGAGAGTGTGACCGTCTTACTATGTGAGAGTGTGACCATCTGACTATGTGAGAGTGTGACCGTCTTACTATGTGAGAGTGTGACCATCTGACTGTGAGAGTGTGACCATCTGACTATGTGAGAGTGTGACCATCTGACTATGTGAGAGTGTGACCGTCTTACTATGTGGGAGTGTGACCATCTAACTATGTGAGAGTGTGACCGTCTTACTATGTGAGAGTGTGACCATCTGACTAAGTGAGAGTGTGACCGTCTTACTATGTGAGAGTGTGACCATCTGACTATGTGAGAGTGTGACCGTCTTACTATGGGACAGTGTGACATCTGACTATGTGAGAGTGTGACCGTCTTACTATGTGAGAGTGTGACCATCTGACTATGTGAGAGTGTGACCGTCTGATGATAGTGACTGAAGCCACTCATGACAATCTGTGTTATGTTATTATGTCTGTGTTTGGACCATATTTTTCTGAGCTGTTTACCTTGCTTGCCAATAAACAGTCGACCACAAAGGTGTGAGCTGTTTGATGTCATCAGGTAACGAGGTGTTCTACCAGAATATACCAGAATGTGTAGCTTCTGATCAAACAGACGAAAAACTGTGTAGCTACTTAGATGAGTAAACGACAGATGTACCCCATCTCCTCGAGACAACTGATTTAATCTTTAACTAGATTGCACTTGGTTGTGATGAGCTATTTTTTCCATCTCAAAGCACCTCCTCGCAACCTCACTACAGTGGATGCTTGCTGGACAGGGTGACACACTAGATATAATATCATTAGGAAATTGGTCAGCGGCGCTGAAAACGGAGAGATTCTTTCGTAATTAAGGGCACATTTTTCTCTCAACCTCCTCGCCGCCAGAGTACGCCCAAGGCTGTGGATATCACTTCCTTGGTGTGTCTGATGTTACTGACAGACAGGGGAAGTGCCCACTTCTGACCTAGAGCTCCCTGGGTGTCCATCCACCGGGTTACGCTCAAAATGGTAATGTCAGAATGGCCGTCTTGTCAAGGATGGCAAGATTTCTTGACCATGTAACCAAGACAGTGTTTGATTTCAGATTATACGCGCCAGTAGAAGGTGTTCAGTTCTGAAAGGAATCGTTCAAAAGATACAGTCAAAGTTTAGACTTCCGGTCAGACAAATACATGACATAAAGCCTAAAGGGTAATTACGTTACCGTTCCATAAATAATGTCAAGACAATTCTTTTCACACAAACCACTCAGAAATAAGTTATCATATATTCACAAGCCTGCGACAAAATTTTCTATTGGCAATTATATTTTTCCCCTCATTGTCAAATTAAGGTTTGCAAATGGCGAACATCTGTTTTCGATTGTTTGATAGCTATCCGTTGTATTTGCCAGTAGTGTACGTATGTTCCCCAGTTCCATGTTTGAGCGTTACCCTTATGCCCATCGTACATAAATACTCATGTGAATAAATGCCTCCCTTTATGTTATAGCCCTCTGATTTGTCACCCAAATGCCCTTGAATTGTCGTTATTTAACCAACACAGTCTGATGCTATGGTCCAACCATTGTCACGTTTTAGTGTGTCACGGTGAAACCATTGTTGTCAGGCACGTACACAGCTCTGTATGTACCTTTTACTGTAAAGCCCTTCTTATACGGAGAGATTTTGTATTGTACGTGGATATTTTATCGGCCACTTCCAATTTGTCAAATTCTTGGTGTAATCTATGTGCTTCTCAACAGCTGGATGTGACCATCCGTAAACACATCTACAGTACCTCAATGTTTCTTGGTGTTTCTCCGTGCAACCCCTTTCGCACCTAGTAGTTTCATTTTCATACTTAGGTGTTTCCTTGTGCAGCCTTTGCCATGCTTAGTGTAGGGCCATTCCCAATAATAGGTGTGTTAGAGTTTCGCCGTACATAAATGTTTCATTGTACAGTCCTTGTTATACCTAGGTGATTCATTGTACAACCCGTGTCATACCTACATCTATGTGTTTCACCGTATAGCCCTTGTCATACCTAGGTGTTTCATAGTACAACACTTGTCATACCTACATCTAGGTGTTGCATTGTACAACACTTGTCATACCTACATCTAGGTGTTGCATAGTACAACACTTGTCATACCTACATCTAGGTGTTGCATAGTACAACATTTGTCATACCTACATCTAGGTGTTGCATTGTACAGCCCTTCTCATACATTGGTGTTTCATTGTACAACCCTTGTCATACGTTTTGAATGTGCATTAACTCCCATTTGTTCTTTGTTTCCGTTTCACCAACCTCTGGCGATTTACAACGCAATCGAAGATTACAACAAAGATTCCAATGCCATAACACGTTCTAGCGGCATTAAAGGTACATGTTAAATATCACTGCCAACATCTCGACTTGGTGGGTCAACATTACAAGCGTAGGAGGACATGGCAGGCCAGTGATTCCTTAACTCTGCAAACCGAGATATCGGGCGGAAGAGACTGTAAACACTTTGTAAACAAACAAATCCAACGCTTTGGCCTGGTGATGCACATGATACATAAAGGGCAAGTAGTTTTCTGTCAAACATTAACAGCCTAATGGTGAGTTTTGTTCAAAATGGCTCGGTACGAACGTGATTATGTTTAGACTAGAGTAGAGTCTAGCTGGCCATGTTCCGAGCTCAGCTCCCACATTAACGGCTTGAAATCTTTACATTCACTAATCTGGAACTCGTTTGGAAAGTCTTCAATCTTTCAAAGCAGTACGCCTCAAAAACCCGTAGTCTTAACGTAATTCAGAATTCATGTTACTTCATTATGCATCACGTGACTCCGTTGATACAGGGTATACTCAGCTGTTCTTTCCAAAATTAAGATCATCTTCTATCTTCACAACAGCTGCTTACAGTTCCTATTCATTATTAAAAACAAAATCTGAAGTTAAGACGCCCAAAAAGTTTTTAATCGCCCTTTAAATGGTGTAGACTCGTTGACTTCAATCCAAGCGTTCCACAGACGACTCTAATGGAAAATGGCAGTTGGCCAAGTTTGTCTTGCTGTCAAAAGAATAACTATGTGATATGAAGTCAGAAATACTGTAGGATTAAAGGAAGCATGCTGGTGTAGTGTACAGCGTTGACATGTTGAAGCGTTCGCGCGAGGACCAAGATCCAAGTTAATGAATGGCAGATTACAGAAAATAGCTAAATTAGGAAGAATGACGCAGATCTCAAATCTAAGATGAAGGCCACGAAGTCATACACAATCTGCTGTTCTAACACCTCGGAGTAGTTCACGTCACACAATTTACACACCTGCTCAAAGCCGCTTGTGCAACTAGATTGTATAAGGTGAACAAGCAAAGTAGATCAGGTCTGGCTCAGTGTAGGCCAACGGTGAAGTTGGCCAGATTAGGAACTTTGTCGACTCACCCTCAAACAGGCTGCAATAAACCCTATTCTTACACAATACAAGTCCTCCAGTATACGCCATTCTACTGGTAATGTGTGTTTACATGAATACTGTATACTCCAGTCACGTGTGCAGGCCGTGTGCAAATTTACTAACTAAATCTTCTGTTGTTATACTGTGACTTTGGACAACTGCATTGGCTTCTGAGTTTGGCTAAATTTTAAACATAAAGTATGACTTGATACCTGTATTAATTAATACATTTTCTATCAATTGGGCCCTGTTTTATCACAAAACGTTACCAGCCAACTTCGTCCCATATATAAACTTTGCGTCGGTGACTTGCCAAAGTTTCCTCCACTTGGAAAATGACCGTTAAACAAAAACCCATCAGTCCAAAACCATTGTGAAGCAATTTTTCGTTTTTGTATTCCTCTCGTTTTAAGGCCTTATTACTCTAGAAGACATCCATTTCGAAAAATGTACAAAATGGATTAAAAAATATTTGTAGCCCTGATGTTAAAGACATCCTGGCTATTAAAAAACGCATACAGGAAATTTTACATGATAAATCTGCTTTAGATGAAAGGGAGATTTCATTTTCGGTCAAATTACACAACACCAGGTCATAAGCGGACGTTCATCTCAACATTATTTGTCACCAAGATGTGCTACATATACAAGGGGGAGAGAATACTAACAGTCGTATAAAAATCTACTTTGTCTGGTCCGTCGAAAATTTATTTTGAAACTGGGCAATCGAAGTGCAGTCCAGAAGATTTTAGATCATGATCGGCTAAAACTAACAAATTTAATCCTTTCTGAACCAATTCAAACGTGGGAAAGACTACAAGTTTTACATGTCAGGCTGCTTTAATTATTTATTTATTGAGTGTGGTTTAACGATATACTGAAGAATTTTTCACTGATATTGTGGCAGCCAGTCTTTTGAGTGGAGAAAACCGGGTTGCCCTGAATAAACATTCAACTTTTGGCAAGCTACTGATGAATTTTCCCCATTCATGATGTGCTGACGTGTAAGCCATATTGCCAGAACGTAAGACCGTCATTGACCGTTTGTTGTCACGAAAGCTCCTTCGCGTATACAAACAATGGCAGAGGCTAAGTATACGCAGAAAATATGAGGAAATATTAAGATTGGAATATATGGATTACACTCTCACCAAAATTTCCAGAATTTTGCTCTTACCCTTTTGCATATCACGACAAGATACCGAAAACAAATGTCATGGTGTTTTCGTGTGTAATATTCGTTGCAGACAGACACCGCAGACATTTAACATTGCTAACTTTTTGGAATGTACCACCGATTTATCGAGGTACCAAAATTCATCCCAATATACCAAATTACTATATAGGCAGACCGTTAATCTGTTAATAAGGTGCGGCGACAGCTTGATTGAAGCGACAGAAGTAAAACCATGTTTATTGTTTATTATCAGTGTCTGTCATGGACGGGCCATTCTTATCTACAGGTGAACTAGACAAAACGCACCTGGAAACCCGATTATATATTAATCCCTATGCACAAGTGATCAATGGTAAATCCTCTTCACGTGGTATAGAGGCACGAGGTGCACTGTGATTTGTGTCCAATCAAGCCAGCTGCACACCTACCAGCGAGCACTGACTTTTCGTAACCTGAAGGCTTACAATGGAGAAGCAAAGAGAGGTAAGGCGACTTAATCAGTGCTATCGGTGTCAGGAATTGCCAAGGGTATGTTGATTTGACCAGGGGTTCACTGGAAGCGTAGAAAAGAGGAGTAGCATGAAGCTTCACGCTGCCTGCTTGCTGATAGCGAACCACCATCGATTCCTGCCACCCCGGACAACGCCTGTAGCCATCTCCACGGACATTTCAGTAGGATTTCGATAAAAAAAGCCGTGACACATTAATGAAAGCTGTTTTCTCGATGTGTTGGGACTGACATCGAGCGAGTTCTTGTCTGTTCTCCCCTTACAACTCTCGGACATCGGTTGAACACAGACGACGCGTCAGCCAGGGCTCTCCAAGTTCGCAGTTTACTATTTTTTACGACTTATATACCACTTATTTTTTCCAGCTGCTTTCATAATAGACATCAACAATATTCACCCAGAATGTTGGTGTAGGATGATACTCTCTCTTGGCAGTTGCTAAGGACACCCTTAAAGAAGATTTCACTGAAGCCTTGGATTAAAACATTGCTCACCTGTTTAGATGAAAACACTGGGTAACATTTCAAAACTCATTTCTCGACCGTATTAAGCCCATACGTAGTGTTCACAGAAATTCTAAAGCCGACCAACCCTAATTGAGCAAATGCAGAGATAGTTAAGCGCTTTGAAATGGCTGTTAGTCTGCTTGATGTTTGTGTCCGAGGTCAATGGCCATTATGCATGATTAAGATGATACAACACCAGACACTGTATGTCACAGCAAACTAACCAATGGCCACCTAGGGGCACATTTCCTCGGGCTAAGCTGGAGTGGTGGCATGTCAAGGTTAGACGTTGCCATATAGTCGAACCCGGACTGCTTGATTCTCTTAAAATTGTTTATGACAGCACGTGAAAAAGCAATAAACGATACCCATGACCTCGAAAGCATAAGCGACGAAGCAGTAAAGAACAGTAGAAATGCCCCTTCCCTTGCAACGAAAACCGGAAATACTGTTAAACGTTAATCTCACTTGACCTTGAGTCAGTTTAATATGCTGTACATATAACTGTTGATGGAGGATATAAAATAATTAGACTGATCTACTTTGCTGCCTTATTTTTTTTTAATCACTTTCGCGACAGTAATCATGTTTTTGGTTACACACTAAATGTAAGTGTTTATTTTTTAAACACATTTCTGTTGTTTGTTCATAAATAGGCTATATTTAGTAACTTAAAAGTGTGTTTATTATATTAAACATTTGAAATGTTTATACATGTATAGTAATGTGGCAGATATTTTCAACCGACACAAGCAGTCAAGTAAAACTAAATTAGAGTTTATATATTGTTTGAAAAGTCGATTAACATATGAAATGTCACATGTTTACACAACTCTTTACTTACTAAATGTATTATTTCGTGAATAAACACTAACACATGTTTATGAACTTCAACAGAAATGGAGGGAATGCGTGGCTGAGTTATTAGCAAGCAATGACCCAGCCTCTCACCAATGCGGTCGCTGTGAGTTCAAGTCCAGCTCAGGTTGTATTCCTCTCCGGCCGTTTGCCAGCAACCTTCGGATGGCCGTAAGTTTCCTCCGGGTTCTGTCCGGTTTCTTCCCACGATAACGCTGACTGCCGTCGTATAAGTGAAATATTCTTGAGTACGGTGTAAAATACCAATCAAATATATAAATAAATAAATTAACAGAAATGTGTTTTAAAACGAAACGCTTATTTTAGCGTGTTTGTGGACATGGACAAAGGCAGGAAAGAGCCACAGCCTGTTCGCTATTCACTTTGGTAAGTCTAGTTAAAAACAGACGTATATAACCGCCATTCTATCAATCGCCCTATCCACTAACAATATCCAAGGCATTTTGTTTGACTGTTTTTAAACAATCACAGACGTCTGGTTGTAGGCACTGTGTTAACTCACATGTTCATGTACCACCGAAATTCCGCCAAAAGGCCTTCGCTGACTGGCGGGTAATGATGCTACTGATATCCTTGGGCGTAGGCCACCAGAGGTCGCTGATACCTCTGGCGAAGACAAATCTCACGTCGTGGGTATTTAGGAAAATGATCATGTTTCTATTAAAAAGATATAGCCAGAGCGCAGTCATTGTCATTTATCAAGGAACTTGTCTTCAGGGAAGACATGGCATAAAACACTACCATCTAAACGACAATAAGGCGCTAATTTCCACAGCCAGAGGGTGGATCTATCAGCGTTTCCTGTAACACGATAACTATCCCAATACTTACAAGTACAGGCAGCTTTAACATCTTACGATCTCTATGAATACAGCTTTTCAAACAGTATAAAAAATTTGTTTTAGCCAGTTCTGATCAGCACACGTCTTGTATGTCCAGTCACGTGTTCATTATGTCAATTGCTGAACACGTGTGTTCTTTGTACCCTGAAGCAGGAATTCATTTAACATTCTTCGATTATTCTGAGTATTTAAAAGAGTTTAGAAAGGTGTGTTTCAGTAAATTTGAATGAAAACTGTACTAAAATTCTGTTTTTGGCTAACAGCGTACTTGTATAGGACCGAATCATCTGTTAGCTTTATTACACAACCAATCTCTCTGAACTGTGTGTTTGCCAGGTTTGATCAGCTACAAATAATTATGTGTATCCGGTCGGATCTTATCCGCCGATCGTTATACCAAATGCTGTGCCTGGGAATAGCACCAACATAAACACTACATGTTGTTAATTTACAAATCCCTGGGGCTCGGACATCCGCAATGCGTTTCTATGATCTCAATGAACATCTTCAATGATTTTCCGCTTGGTAAAAGCGATTGTTTTTGCCCGATCTTGATACCGCTCGTTTTATTTAATATTTATATTACCTTAGAAGACTTCCTGAATTTTGTCACGTGCTTGAGCGCTATCGGATGACATGGTATGTTTATGTAAACATCTCCAAGAGTCGCCACTGAAAAATGTACCACGACACATTTCCAGAAGCGTGTCATTTATGAGTCAAATTGCCTTGTAAATTTGGGATACCGTCGTATTAGGGTATCTTGTCTGAAATTTCGTCACGCAGACACCGCTGAGTAGGGATCAGACTGGTCGAGAAGTAATCTAAAAGTACGGCTTTGACCTTTTAACATTGGTGGTGATAAGTTCCGGTGAATAAGACATAACATTAGACTTAGGTGTCAAGATAAGACAATGCATAATTACAAGTGTCCGAATCAGTTGTTCAGACAAGAAACGTGAATTGGGTAAACAATTACACGACTGATGGTGCAGCTGGACATTGTTTTCTTAGTGCGCGATTGTAAGTAAACCAATCACCTATATATATATATATATATATATATATATATATATATATATATATTTAATAACGATGTTTGTCGTACTTTGGATCATTACTGGAAATCAACTTCTAATTTGCATTAACTAGAGGGTGCAGCATCACTGTCATTAGCCGCGGGTAACAGTAGGCCTATGTGGTGTGCATGAGCAAATCAACGATTCCGATAATCAGGGACCATGACTCCGTCAAAGAGAAAGTAGCGAATGCCAAAATGATGATGCCATCTCACTGCATACGTGTAGAGCAAGGTATATAAGGTTATATGCATGAAGTGAAAGGAAATTGTTGATCCGAGTTGACCTGTGGACAAACCAACGTTCCATATTGGTTCCACAATTTGAAAACAGGTTTACTGAGTACCGGGTTGCTGCATGAGAGGAAAAAGATATTCCCTTATTTTAACATGATTTACCTGTAATCTAATTATGCAGTGGTAAAATGTTACAAGTCGTTACCATAAATATAAATGTGTGTCAGGTCACTGGTTGAAGACGTCGAGCAAATTCACGGGCATCGACGCATGTCGTTCAACAAGGTTGTTATTTACTGAACGCATATACATGTAGTTATCATTCTTGTACACTCAGGCATAGAGACAAGATCCCCTCATATAGCCCCACTTTAGCTTTAAACTAAGAATGTGGTATGTTCATGTGAAAATGTACACCAACAAAGATGGCCGACAAACGGACGTAGATTTAAGGCTTGGTTTCATTGCGGCGATTTAGTGTTATCCAGATTGTTGTGTTCACAATCGTGTTTACCGCGGGAGGTATAACGTACGCAGCGCTCAGCAAGAACTGTGAACGGTATTATCCACGGGAGTACTCACTTCTAGACACTCATCAAGGATTTAAGAATAACGAACGGGTCTTTCTTCTATCTCACGTTCTTTTAATCTCTTATCTGAAAATAATCTCATCTAAATCCAATATTTATCAGCAGTATCTATTCAGATTTAATCTACGTTTGATGTCTATCTGTAAGTGTACATTGTGGTATTAATAGCAATCTTATTATATCTGGGAAGAGACGCTCAGTTATTCTATTACAAAGCGGATGTAGAACAGGAAAGCGCCAACCCTCCAAACAGTTTCGCAATTCGACAGAAGTGTGTTTTTTTCGCGTTATCTTTGTGATAAATCTTCCAGTTCACTGTTCAGCTCTGGATTGAGGACCCTGCATACCCCGACTCGATCGGAATTCTTGGAAAGGCCGCCGAATATCCGATGATGCACATCAAAATTTTATTTGTTAAGCTCGACAAATATTTCTCGAGCCATCGATTTTGATCTGGCGCGATCCATACGCTCGAGAATTCGCATCTAGGAAGAACCAATGGACTAGACTGGCAGCAGTCAATGTGTTATAACTCTATCAATTCCAATGACTAGGGCCTAAGCCCAATAATGCAAAAATACAACATCGTAATTTGTTTAGAAATGATCACATCAATATTTGCGGCCAATTCCAGGTTGATGGAACCACAAAACCTGCATCTGACTCACTGGCTTTCAGCTGTTGGGAATTTTATATGCGAATTGTTAGAACGATGCATGCGCAATAATACAAAAATTTCAAGCATACATATTACTACTAAACTGACACAGAAGTAATGAGTGGCCATTTCCTGGCGTGTAATGGGCTAAACGAAAGTATTTTTTTTTTATCATGAACTCATCAACATACTTTTCCCAGAAATTAGCTGTTTTTCCGTGAACTCGAGATTCAAATCAAGTCATAGGTACTCGAATACCTGTCATCAATGAATTATCTGGTATAATACTCTGTTCAGCGTGTCAATCAGCTCCCCGCGAAACAATGGTGCTAAAATAACGTTCCATGCACACCATTTTGTTCTCCAGTTGTAGGTGTCCAGTTCACCACCTTTTAAATGCGTATCTGAGTCGTTAAATAGCACGACTTCTGGGCGTGACACAACGCCACTCTATTAAGTAGAAATTTACATTCTGTTGTATCATGCAATTTGATGTAAAATTAATTGTCTTAACTTACGCTAGTTTTTGCATTTGAGATCAATTAAAATCTTGATTTTCGATTTTTGATGCTGGTCAAGGGAGATGGAATTGAGATTATGTACCGTGAAGGTGTTTGTGAACTGAGACGGAATAAGGATTTCTAAGACACCGTTGTTAGAAAGATTGCGGGGATGAAACAAAACTGACGAATCTTTATACTGAATGATGGTCACTTCTATTTAAAACACTATGTTTATCCGGCGAATCTCTTGTTGATAAAAGAGTGACAAAGTCTTTCTTTGGAAGAATTTTTCTACATTGTAAATTTGGGGTTGAACAGCTCAGAAAGAGTAAATATCCTTAAGACTTGATCCCCCTGCTAATCTTTATGTGTAGATCATTATTGCTTCTCCCTCTGTCTGAACGCTTTAGACACAGATAATGTGACCCATCCTTCCACAAAGACATTCATTGGTCTACAACAGCTTAATCAATAAATGTAGTCTTGTGTAAAATACAATTTCATCCAAAGGTAAATTCGTAATTTGTCTTTTAGATAATCAAACCCGTCAGGACTAACAAATCTAGCTTGTGCACTAATTCTTAAATTTAATCCTTAAGTTGCTTCATGTGTTGTCTAAAAGTAAATCCATTTCAGAAATGAGTACAACTAACTATTGATGATAACACGTGGTAGTTCGTGCGTGTATCGCGTATCAAGGAAACCGTTGCCATCAGCTATATTACCTGTAGCTATATAGGTGAGAGGTAACATCCCGCTACAACATGCTGCACAGCGTTAAGAATGGTAATTGTGCGCAGGCATAAGAACCGTTAGATTTTTGCCAGCGGTAAATGGACTTTACGTTATCACCGGTAATGACCTATTCCGGCTGATACCCATTACCGAGCGTCTAACAGAGAATAACCATCCGGCCCAATATCAGCACATACAAATGAAGACACAGATCACAATTCCACACCATCTGCAAATTACTGACTACATTTCATCCATTTGTGAGACAAATCACTTTATTTACCGATCAAACCAGTTAAGGCAACAGGCCATTTGAGAAACCCACTGATGTACTCTCATGTGACCTGACAGCGTTTAAATCTGGCTAGAGGGAATCGTTCAGACATTCTCTGCACGGGGTCCCTACTAGAAGAGACAAACGCCTGGCTGTTTGAAGCCAGAGGTCTACGATTTTGGTACCAAATGGCCTTAGGCAAATGTGACCCAAGGAACTTTATAATAATTAATATAAGAACATAAATATCTTATTTCATTCTCCATTCCATTTCATAGAATTTTTCTCTTCTGGTTTATTAGATTAGGTGATAATCTTAATTCTGCAGTTGAAGCGAAAGGAAATCAGTTTACACAAACTCTGTCCAACTAGAAAACACTGGCATTGAAACGTCTGTACGGCATTTTTATATTTTCAACCCCTGAATACATCTCCTATCTGATTTAGCAATCTAGATGGTCGCCCATTCCTAATTATCAAAGCATCCAAAAAGGCTGTCAATAACAAAGTCAAGTGGGTATGTATGTAACCCTTCAGCTAGCGCCGTGTACATGGAGTTGTACGTGGAAACGGAAATAAATATCTCGTCATCTGGAAACTGGTGAAGAAATAAATCTGGTGTAAATTACCGCTGGTCAAGCCGAACCTAATGGTATCAGCGCGTGGGGCGAGTTTAACCGGCGATGGTGTCAATCTGGCCGGCTGTGTTAATCCCGTTTGTGGCTGCTGGGTTCTCACGACAGACAACATAAGTGGATTGCCAACCCACCTGCGTTCACTGGTAACTACATCAAAGCGCGAAGTCTGTGCGGCCTGAGGTGTGTAGATGACCACATTGTCAACAGCTAAACCTCTTCATCAACAACTGGCTCTTTGATCAGGTCTCAGTACTAATTGCCCTCATTTCAAGCTCCCCCAACCTTGGTCATTTCAAATATCCGAACTGAGATATAATCAGTTTTCTCACCATTTGCTTATGAATAATCCGGCTTGGATATAATGTTGTAAAGGGATGTTGTAGTACGTGGACAAAAAACAGGATTCTACAATCCTCTTGTTACTTTTTCTTCTGTTGGCTCCCACTTAATAGCTCGCTGCATTTAAATTGCTTTGTAAAAAATCGTTGAACAATAACTCTTGCTTTAGGCCGATGACACACGTTAAGCGATTACCGGATATCAGGATGTTTTTCTTTTGGCTTTAAGGCACCGCTTGTGTCGGCGTCTGGTTGTTTAGGCGCACTTTAGTTAGTTCTAACCAACCGTTATGCCACTTGAACTGGTCAGAAGTCCTTTCCGAGGAAATGATCGCCCCACAAATCACAGAGTCTATCAAAGATCGGCTCAACAGGCTCTTGCATTAAGTCATTAACAGATCTAGATTGAGGATCAGGTGCTTGGCTGGTTTCCGAGATAGCGGGCAGTCAGGAGACCAGCCTCTGCCAGTGGAGTTATCGTCCGGCTGCCATCAGCCGGCGCAGATCTGCCATGGACAGCCGAATGGACATGCGCTGTGGACCTGTTCTATTTCGAGCTCGGTCCAATGTGGTTGTTATTGCATCCATGTTGTCAAGCCCAGCTATACCTGAAACAATTGGAAATGGACACGATATGAAAGTGTAAAATAAGAAACAATAAGTCAGACTTACGTTAATCTTTAAAAGTTTAATAATCTAATGAGATCAGCTTGGTTCCGGTTTTCCGGACGTGAGACCGCCATTGCCTGTAGCCCATTAGCCCTACTCTATGGTTTTAAAATAGTGCTCGATTTATAGACCGTTCGCCTGAAGCTTTTGTATCCATGTTCAATCTGGAAACATATCCCAACGCCCTTAATTTCCGCCATATTAGGGAAAATGTATTCCTAATAAGTAAAGTATTTTGCAGTGACATTCGATGACGGATGTGACGTTCGGAGGCTACCATTACATGCGTCACTGGTAAATAGACCGGAAAGTTCGGATTTTAATACAAACCTAAAAGTTGAACGAGAGTTAGACTAAAAGAATGTCAGATCACACACAATGAAAATACCAGTATTTGTGTCTTGTTTTCAATACAGGTGACATAAAATTTTTACAGAAATCCATGTTGAATTTTCAAAAGTTTATTCTGAGGATGTGTTCCAAGAACAGATTAAAATTCGTCGGTCTCTAATTGCAGCCGCTCCCGCGAATGTATACATAGGTAAGTTAACGCTAAGAAAACAAATTATTATGAATCAGTATGAAACAGTACTTTAGACGTTTCTTAACGGTTTTGTTCACAGATAAACTCACCGGAAATTGATTGGTGATTGATGTTTTAGATTATTGACCAAGTATTTCCTGGGTCAAATTCTTGATGTGTATAACAAATGATGTGCGCAAATACCTCCATATCCTGATTTTCACACGTGGGTTACAGACAACAAGCCAAATTTTAATCATAGCGATCCCACAAAATGACATAAAAATATGTTTTTACCAAATGAAAAAAAAACACTATTCCTATGAGTATCAGAATATATTCATTAGCGTACAACATGTCAGTTTTGTGAAACATTTTCAGGAAGAGATTTTCTCGCATTTGAGATATTGGTTTGCAGCGTACCAACTCACAAAATATTTTACAGGTGTAAATGTAAATTACATTTTGCTATTAGAAATCACCCAAAGGTTAAAAGCCAAGGAAAGGCAACACATTATGTCTGAGCCACGTGTGTCGCGGGACATCGCTTAAGGAAAGCAGGTAGTTGAAATCAAAATCGAAAACGTCCTATGAAATCACATACACTAAGAGGTTTTAACAAAAGAGCGATATCACACCATAAACATAAGTAGGTAACTCTGATGTCCAAGTGCGCTACACATCAATCGCATATTACTGGGCTTTGCGAAGTTACGTGGTAAAACTATTACTAGATTTGCCATCTCATGTGATTGAGAGGCACATTACCAGGTAGACACTTGTGCTCACATTTGATTGGGTGTTACGAAGATACATGGAAAAGGTTTTGCCAGATGCACATTTTATGATCACATGTGATTGGGCGTCGTGAAACTGGGTGATGAGCATGTTACCTAATGGGCACATTGAGGTCACACACGATATGGTGACATAAAATTTCGTGGTACAGATGTTACCAGATGGACACTTTGTGGTCACACGACTGGTTGTCAAACAAAACGGTAAAGAAATCACTTGACCTTTATGCGGAATGGCAACACCGTGTGCGACTTACTCAAATCTTACTCAGGGCTTCCAGAAACTTGTTTTAAGTATATATACATTTAACAGTCTTTGCTTTACTTAATCACTCCTGCACGTCAGAATCGTACACTATTGAGAGTCGTAACACATCTTCTACGGTGTTAAAATTTTCAGTACATTCACTTCCTTGTTGTCTGTCATACAGGTCTTTGATAATCAGCATTTAAAACTCAATGAATGGCCTGACTTGCAACATAACGTCTTAAAGGTTTATAAAACACACACGGATGGTAACTTTCATTTAGCACACTGAGCAGGATAGAATACAGGATGCACTCGATTTTAAATGTATAGAAAAAGTTTGTTCTCATAGTTCGGCAGAGCAAAGAAACTTGTCCTTTGAGTTTTTTTTCAACCGTAGTTAATGACACTTTCCTACGCTCTATGGATGTGTGGTAGGTAAAAGTCAAACACTAAGCTTACACTAAGTGGCTTCTGAGCGCCATATTGATCCCCAGGGTATATTTCTTACATTGTAAGTGTTGCTATATTATAATTTATTCAGTAGTTCCCTCGCTACTGATTCAAAGAAGAAATATGTATAATGTATCGAGTAAGTAGTACAGAAGTAAACAACGGTTTGTTTGTTAGAGTGTTTGGTCATATAGACGCATTAACCGGCATAAGAGTCTATATGTATGCCCAGTAAACGAGATCAGGCAAGTGATCAATGAGTGACACTAAAACAAAACAAAAAAAAATACAATACCATGTAGAGGCCTTCAAAAAAGCCGACATAGGAGTAACTCCAGCAATTAGAACATATATCTTAATAGTGTGGATATATTTTCGGTTTATGGAATGTGTTGTAACGTAGTATGCGGCTATACAATATTAGCATTTGCTTTCATTCATAAAGACTAGGATTGTTGAATATAGCGTATTCTGTTATTTTTTCCCATATGTTTCTATATTTAAGTCCGTGCTAAAGACTATTTTACGTTTACGATTTTGGTCAGGTTTGGAGGAAAGGAAGTCTTGTAGAGCCCACGTTGGCAGGTACATGTAGCTGAAAAAACCAAAGCCAATGAAAAGAAAGCTTCGATCTTGTTCACAATCTCATACGTCAAGGGCTGATCATCATCTGAGAGCTCCCCCGCCATACACTATTAGAGGACCCGGTACAGCTAGATTAGCGGATGAAAATTTCCACTCGAAAGAAGAGAAACATTATTGGATGATTTTTTCCTTCTCGAGAGTAGCAATTTCGATCTTATAATCAAGATATGTTTTGTCATATAATAATGTAATTTCCATCTTATAATCAAGATATGTTTTGTCATATAATAATGTAATTTCCATCTTATAATCAAGATATATTTTGTCATATAATAATGTAATTTCCATCTTATAATCAAGATATGTTTTGTCATATAATAATGTAATTTCCATCTTATAATCAAGATATATTTTGTCATATAATAATGTAATTTCCACCTTATAATCAAGATATGTTTTGTTATATTATAATGTAATTTCCATCTTATAATCAAGAAATATTTTGTCATATAATAATGTAATTTCCATCTTATAATCAAGATATGTTTTGTTATATAATAATGTACACCAGGTATACATACCCGAGAGTCAATAGGCACACGAAAAAGGAAGCACAGTGGAAACACTTTGCAGTTATACTAACATTTCCAACATAAAATAGATATTACAGCGCACAAAAGAGTAAATATGCCGAAACGGGAAGTACTGTTCTGACGTGAAACTTTTAAACTTTCAGTGAACTTAAACAAGAATGTAAGGAAATATTTAAAGTAACTTCGTTGGCATGGTATCTAACGTGAATCCTAGATGTCCTCTATGTTTGATTTAATGCTAGTAACTTCGTGGGACAGTTTTTCACGGTTTCATTTGAGAGTGAAGAAGAGGGAGACTGGTTTTGGACAATTCCCGCAGTAACTGTGAACTTAAATTTCTTCAATTCCAGTTGAGACTGTGAAATCTTCCCAAGGAAAAGAAGCAGTTGACCGCGGTGCGATCAAAGCTGATAAATGCCGTGGTTTTGTTCACATCCTACATAGCGTGGGATACCGTTTCCTATCACGTTTTTTTTACACAGGTTTTTGTAGACGTTTTACGGGAATATGAAATCTGGAGCTACTTGAGCAATAAAGCAGCCATGTGGGCACATGGATCCTTCATAAATGTTGACATATGGACGTGGCCACAATAAAGCGGATAAGCTATTGTTCTACTACGTGTATGACGTTTTATGCAAACTCTGTGGGCCTATAGCTATGCAACCTGGACGAACGGGCAATAACATTAACACCAGCACTAGTATCAAAATCCAAATTCGTTTGATTGTAAATGGCGCATATCCAAGCAGCCTCAGCCACAATCAAACGTCTGCCGCTCTAAAGTGTTGTTAATGGCCCGTTGCAAACATCATGAAAGCTTCCGCCAGACAATGGCTACTGCGGGAATCTCTGGTTAAAGTAGCATTTTATTGGACCGAGAAAATAGTTAACGTTGTTTTCAAACTCTGCGAGTGATATTTCTTTCACGAGAATGAAATTTTAACCAAGACATGTGAAGTTTGATCTTTTCAACTCAAATGCACCTATTCAGTATATGCGGTATATGTGAGCATATTCCTGACAGGTGGCTGATAAAGTATTTATAGGTTTGGTGGCCACGACAGGAAATCTCACAAAAGATACACCACAGGCGGATATCGGTGAAGATCAGAGGAACTCCCCACATAATGTAATATTTAACCACAAATATATTCCCCACCTCAGACGAATGGCATTTGTGACAAAGCTTATTGTTCCATTGCTCAGAAGTGGACGAAACCTGCTGGTATGATCATTGAATGGAAGTGAACATTTGTAGCCAACAGGTTTTCTTATGAAATGCTTCAACCATTCAGTTTTTTTTATAAATCTACATTAAATAGCCTTAATGGCAAGAATGCGTGTACAAGTTTCACCCCTAGCATGATTCCTTAATAACCCTTCTCTGTTTGGGAAGTAGTTTCTAAGATGTTATTTGACGGATTACCGCAAACTTTTAAAGCCCAAAAACAGAATATAATAGCTCTTTTCGTGCTATTTACAATAATCCTTCCCGCAGGGTGCTGGTTTTTCCTAAACTAATAATCACTTGATGGCTATTTCCGTATGCTTTCTAAAGCTGTTATATACGCCTGAACCATCTTTTACACGGGTCTTCAATATTGATAATAGTAAAACATTCTTTCTATTTCCTGTAAACAGCCATGCGACAATCGGCTATTGACGACGCCCCTACACTTAACCTCTCCAAAGCAATCCATGCCAGGTCTCCTGTTGGAGATATTGACATTGCTGTCTAGCAAAGATGGATTGCACCGATGCAAAAGTTAATACAGATGGAATTCCCTGAGCGCTTTTTACCTGCAGGGCCACATTTTAAACACTACTTAATATGAACCAGTTTATATACGTATCCGCAACCAAGTCTGTAACATTATACAGGTAGACACCATACTAGTACATGTGCGTGGTTACCTTTACTGTTAGGAATAGACACCATACCATATAACACAAACAGGATTTCAATGGCCTCTGTCATTAGAGGTACACTAGTATAAGTTGGTGGTGGCCTTTACTGTTAGGAACAGACACCAAACTACATAACACAAACAGGATTTCAGTGGCCTCCGTCCTTAGAGGTACACTAGTATAAGTTGGTGGTGGCCTTTACTGTTTGGAATAGACACCAAACTACATAACACATACATGATTTCAGTGGCCTCCGTCATTAGAGGTACACTAGTATAAGTTGGTGGTGGCCTTTACTGTTAGAAATGGACACCAAACTACATAACACATACATGATTTCAGTGGCCTCCGTCCTTAGAGGTACACTAGTATAAGTTGGTGGTGGCCTTTACCGTTAGGAATGGACACCAAACTACATAACACATACATGATTTCAGTGGCCTCCGTCAGTAGAGGTACACTAGTTCAAGTGCGTGGTGGCCTTTACTGTTAAAAACAGACACCTTATTACATAACACTTATAAAAGATGACAGTGGCCTTTGTCATTAGAGGTAGACACCACAATGCTTAACAGGTGTACAATATTGTAGCGGTTAATTCTAAGATCGACGTGTTAAATAACAGATGGGACCCATGCAGAACTTCATATAAAAGATGAGTCCAAAAACGTAGGTGTACGTGGCTGGTCCTGCTACAGCCTGAAATCGTGCCAGGTATTGCTATACAACAACATATAAAAAGCGGAGGAAAGAAATGATATAACAGGAAAAAAGAAAAAAACAGAAAACAAAAACTGCAGTGAAATTTACAAAGGATTTCCAGAGAAAAATCTACACATTTTCTTTAGCTAAAATCTAGCAGTGAAATATACTTACATCTTATGGAAAGCCATTACGATTTTACATTCTGTTCGGCACTATAGTCTGAACTAACTTGTACTTTATACATTCATTACTTATTGGTTAGATTTTGAAGGTACATATTTGTTAAGTTAATAATAAAACATTTCACAGTCGATGGCACTCCATTATTTGGCAATGCTGTTGTCGCTCGTTTCATAAAAGTCAACAAACCAACTTAACCAAACTCAAAATTACTTCATGATGTAAGAAATAAAAAGTAGTTAGGCCTAGTTATTATTTCTTTCAATCTGCCAGGCTTTTTTGAAAGTGGATTTACAAAGCATTTCATCCAAATCCATTGAAATTTGTTATTATTCATTGTCACATAGCAGAGTTTTCTTCGAACAGAACCTAAAAACAATGTAGTCATGCAGATGGCTGTATCAAATGTAATTTATTTATTTAGTTTGGGCACTTGGATAAGTTTTAGCGAAAAAAGAAACTTGGCATAAACGACTGCATCTCTCGAGGTATCTGAGAACCCTCCTGGCCATGTTGAAGCCGACGCAGCGGGATGTTTCTTCGAACCTAACACCTTCAAGAGCAGTGCCTAGTATAGACGCTGTGCGATAACCCTTAAGCCCTTGGCTATCTGGATCCTCAAATTAGTTTATTTTGAAATTAATTTAGAAAATAATTGCGTGTTTAAAATGAAATCTAATCCATTAAAACAGCAAATTCTGCATCTTCAGCCAGGAATCATCTACATGATGACAAAGATGTCAGTCCACCCTCCGACTGAATTAATATCCCATGGGACTGAGCCGTGAATAGAAATATAAGAAATTGAGAAAAGTTTCACTAACGCAGCTTTCAAATAATAGCTGATTTATCATCAATCTGGTCGCCACACTGAAATCTCTTTTATATATTTATGGCATGCACTGATAAATCGATCTAAGAGGCTTGACTTGTTTCTTCCGTTCCTGTACATCGACTGGAAGAAACGAACAAGGCCAGAGTCACACAAGGTTCACTTCAAACCAGTTTGTCTTATTCGAACAATACAAATCTATGTTTTTATACTGTAACTACCTAGAAATTATCACTAGATCAGTTTGAAATAAATGAAACTACCAGTAATGAATGCATGCAATAAAGAATTTAATATTTATGGAAATGGTTCAAATTATCACTTTACTAATAAACCAGCATGATTAAGAACAGAAACAATTCTGATACTGCATATCCAATCGCGCGGAGGAAGCGTTTGCGTGCAAATTTCATGAGCAAATGATAAAACTAACTATAATAAAACTGTACTGTAATAATGAGTTGCTCAACACATTGACTGACTACGTCTTTCGCAATTGTTTTTGGACATTTATTAAGCCCGTCATTTATTATGTGTATGATAAATATATATCACCATCAAAGCTTTGCACATGAAAATCTATATATCAGTAATGACACGTGAATGACATTCATGCCAATAACATTCGTTCGAGTCACTTTCATTCCCTAACTCGTAGCGCATCTGCATTATTAGTCCAATATAGGCTTATCAAGCATACTATATTACTTGTTTGATTGTTGTTTATTGCATACTTTTCATTTATACGACGGTTGTAAGTTTATTGGGTGGAGAAACGTACATCACCCGTGATAAAACCACTGACTTTAGGCAAGTCACTGACAGATTTTTTCACTTACAAATATGTACACTACATTGCTGGAAGACAAATGGTCTGCAAGAAACGTTCGGCTACACAAACGATCACACGAGCGAAGTGGACTGTCAAGCATTCGGAATGTGCAGTATGGCGGATATAAGTATATAACATGAGAGTTTCAATTTCCGAGTGCTGAGCATTAAGCTGGTAAAGTCTGGGTGTGGTTTATATCTACAGATCCTTACTGAGTTATAGCTTCATGCGATTACAACAGACATGAATGGATCGAATGCTTGCCGAGATGTAAATTAAAGAACTTAGCTGGTCACAAAGCCTGGGCACGTGTACAGTGTACTAATATAACGAATAATCATGGCTCAAATTCACTGAGGCAGAATTTTAGCCATCTCGTCGCGACATATCGTTTCTGTCAGATGTTAGCTACAAATGTTAGCGACATATTGACTTTACCAGAATGTGCCATTCGTCATTTTTCTGACTAACAACAGTGTGTGTCACTTTTCAGCTGATCTAACCTTGTCAACGCACCATCAAGTACATATATAACCATGCTGAAATGTGTAAAAAACAAAATAGGCTACAATAATAGAATTTATAACAAAAACAAACATCGCTCATCATGTAAACCCCGATCAAAATGAGTTTAGTAGAATGCCTTTTTTGAGTAAAACTTAATTTCTACAAAAATCAGCAATCCTGTTGCCAAATTTAAAAAGGTATTTAATTGAAATTTAGTGACAACACCATGTGATTTTGTGAGTGGAATTCATTTGATACGTTGAACTATAAGTACTATATCAGTGTAGGTTTGTTTTCTTTTCATATCGACTGAAATCTGCCTCTTAAGTTATTTTAGCTTTTTGTGTAACTACCATTAAGGTTTATGATTAAATCCAAAATGTTGCACGGAATCAGAATTCATATATCTGCCATGAAGAAGTTACTCGTGACATGTACATGGTCAGTTTAGCTCCTGTACATCTTCTGTTGTACATTGCAGAAAATAAAAAAGCATCCTATGCAGGCTAACAAAATCATACGATGTCATGTAGTTTGCATGTACTTAATCTTCGTTCAGAATTGATATTTTGAGTTGGTGTGTCCGTACGCAGAAAATTTCCATGGCGGCTTCTAAGGTATTGTTCGGACAATCAATGGTTAAAATGTGCAAAATGTATTCATGAATCTAGGCGTCGTAACATTTGTATACCTATCGTAAACCATATAAACTGGACGTTCCAAACCAATAATTGCAAGATCAGTCACGTTTAAAACAAAGTTCGAAACAAACCACCATAGTGCTAACAAAGTTCTGGTAAGAAAAGTAAGAAATTAGGACGGAGTTATGTAAAAATAAGCAATCAAAGTCTTCAATGATAGTGTGTTGGCTCAAGAAATGTTCTAGACTCGCAAATAAAATCAATATCAAAATCATTGAAGTGGTCTTTCCCTAAAATGGATAGGGTCATTGCTCTTATTGTTAATACAGGTATTCTTATCTCAGGCAGTCTGTGTGCCAAACGGCAGCCATCAGTATCGCTTCATCTCCCTTGGCAGCGTATCTCAGTCGCGCTTTCATTGCAAATGTTCATTCCATTTACGTTTTCAAACAGCAAATCTCGATGCTAAGGTTCAAAGAAATATAGTGACGATGAAACAGGGTGGCAGAGATCTGGAATGTCTATATTCACAACAAGCAACTGAGATTAAAGGCGATTGATAGTCTACTGAGAGGAGATAGCGTCTAAATGAAGAAAATCAAGCTCATCATCGCTACATCTCCAACACCATTCTTGTGACGTTTCCAGTACTTTACATAAGCCTGTCACTCTTTGTTGCACATCACGGGCAAACCATTAAGGAACTTACCACGGTTTCATTTTAGTATGACCCCGTGAAGGTTGGGTTAGCCCGGTGGTCAACTAAACCTTCATATACTTATTTATTTATTTGATTGGTGTTTTACGCTGTACTGAAAAATGTTTCACTTAAACGACGGCGGCCAGCATTATGGTGGAACCTTCATTCACTTGTAAACCAGAGCAATCATCAGATTTAAAAACTTCAACAGTTTACAGTATAAGATAATCAACTATGCAGTTCCTAACTATGATAGAACTGAAAACTTACAAGAGCACAGGTGTGGCATACTGGCCGTGATGATTGTCATATTTGGGATCTGTTCAAAGGTTTCATTTTGCATCAACTGGTCTTGTGATTATCGTGTTGTCCACTCTACTTACTTTTAAGACACGTGAGGCACGTAAACTTGAAAAAACCTTATTTAACTGTACTGATGCCCAAAAAGCACGGCGACGTAATACCGAAGAGACTGGTTGCCGTGCTGTTTGAATAGACGTTTTAATAAAGGACCCCTTTACTTTGTATACATTTTGGAAGTGAACAATCAAGCTAAGTGAGAAGTGTCATTTGAAAATTTCGTACATGCAGAAAATCTGTCTCAGTTACGAAGCATACATTTTCACGTTTAAACTCAAATCCTGTCAACCTCCCAGCTATCTCGGTTTTCTCTAGAAACTAACTCATAACCTGCTAACTACATAAAAATCACTGTAGCCACGACCATTTTTCAGCTTTACTGTATTTCCTGCAGGAAAGTATATTATATAATCTCGCGCACCTGTTTTTCTGTAAATGTAATCTACAGGCGTCTTTTTGGGACAAGGGAAAGGTGCAATGTGGCGATTAGGACAGCCCGATAACGAAATAAAAGCCACTATGAGGTGTTTTTTCTTAATTATTTCTGTCAAGCCTGAGATCGCAATTTCAAAAAAGTCTCTGGCCCTAGAAGAACCCATCTTCGTCGTAATAATTGGATTAAATATCACTTCCCGTAGAAGTAATGGTATGTGTTACTTAGAGAGTGCGTCTCTTGAGAGGCAGGCAAACCGAGCATTTCTTCTCTGACACTCACGTGTAAACAGGGGAAATAGAGAGAAAACTGTTTCCTTCTACAATGATAGGATTTTCAAAACATTTTTCTGACAAAAACGTTACCACTTCATTTCATTTCAGGTATCCTATGATATTTGAGAGAGTTCGTTGGCCTCAACCCATTCCTTGTTTTCTCCGTTGTATTATTTCACCAGGTTAGAGTATTAATTTATGTAGCAAACATGATGGATAGGCTGCTCCTTTGTCTACTCAGCTAGTTACAGTATTCCTCGCATTCCTAATTTTCAGGTGCATTGAACCCTGCTGGAGGCAATCAGTGAAGAAATTAGCACTTAACCAGTATGTTCATCAATGCTCCTTCGTACATTAGGTGAGTTAGTGATGTGGTATGTGAAACCCTAGCTAGTCCACTACATCTGGCTTTATAACGTCCACGGGGAGAGGCACATGATATACTCACCTATCCTTTTAAACAGTGACGAAGCCCCAGAAACTGAAAAACGAAGACAACGCATCGTCAATTTTTTTCTATCAAACATAACAAGTATACTCTCAGTAAACAGCTTATATTCTTGTCACATGGACAACGGCGAAAATGATTCCATTTGAAAACAAATATATCAAATACCACGATGCGATAAGCCCATGTTTTTTGAAAGTAAGCATGTAAGCAAGTAAAACTTTTGTCAAGTTTCAAGGCATATTCAAGTTTTGACATATTCAAGTTTGCAGGACATATTCAAGTTTGCAGGACATATTCAAGGAGAAAAAGGATTGTTTTGCCTCTTTTGTACCTAGGTGGGACGTTTGTGAACGTTGATAAATGTATTTCCGATTTATGCAGACTTCCATGCCGTAAAGCTTCAAAATTCTCAGGAATAAAATGGTAATTGACAACATGAAAGAAGAACTTACCTCTGAGTTGGTCCAAACGTCGAATCCGTGCACGTAATAATGAACTAAACAGTGAGTTTATAAGAGGGAATGGTTGACGTTGCGCCTCTGCTCCTGCCGGGGACCAGTTAGCCGTACCACGGGGAAATGCACATGACAAGGTGAAGCACAAAACTACTGTGAGGGAGAAAAATTTGCACGAGTGCTGGCAGGACATCATTTTTCTTCTCCTGGAAGCGAAAGAAGAGACTGGAGTTTTAGTTCTGTCCCGGTGATAAGGATATCAGGAGGCAGAGTGAAGTTAACACCTTGCGCTAGTAAAAATCATCATAACGCATATCTATAAGGTAGGCCGCAATACGCTGGTGTGAGCGACCAGGGAAGCTGTATTACTAGAGGTGACGGAGGTAATCTAGTCCCGCGATAAACTCGCTCAAGACAAAAGTATATCTGGCTGGATACTCTACAAGCGGGGCAAATACAGGCTTCGACTAATGGTTTGCTTCCTTACAAAGTCATATTCGGCTCCGACGTCGAAGCTCAATAAAAACACATCCAGATCAACTTAAAGAGAGAAGACTTGCCTGTTCCGAGTAGCAAAGTGGTTTGTCTTTATATAGGAGGTAGAGGCCGTCGGTAGTGCGAGGGTTGGTAGAAATGCCGGCGGTTCCGCTCTGACTGGCTGCAGCTTACACGTGTTAGCGCAGCTCTGGTCACACCCCGACAGACTTAGCGCCTCGTGCTAATCCTTCTGGCGCACACGCGGAAAACTAATACACCAAATTATTTAGACTATAGATTTCCAGCGGGAATATCCTCCTTCAGTCTCTAGAGGCATTGAACAAAAGATTTCCGCCTAGAATTATCTCACTGATTCCATCTCGATCACGTGTCTGTAGCAAGACAGAAACGACAACTCAGGAAACAATGATCGTCTTATATAATGCATATTAGGAAGAAAACATGGTGATCTGTGGTAGGTAACTAGTTTCTAGCTGTATCTTGTATTCATTTGTTTCGGGGAAGATAGGGATATTACGAACATGCACTAAAATATAGTCTTGGATAGTAATCTGTCTAGTAACTTAATACACAGATATCTACATATCTCTTCTGATGTAACACGTCCAGTATAACGCTTATCTGACCTCTATATGTTTATTTGTTAAATTAGATCATTTACCATGAAAACTGGGGAAAGGGTATTGAATGGGTCACTGCAAGTATCTAACGCCCTGAAAGGGCAAATATTGTCAAGCAACAGGTGGATGAGGACAAACTGATTTGGACCCGCCTCGCCAGGAAATGACATTATATTTGATCATTGAACACAACGTGAAATCAATAGTACTTGGCCTCCTCTCGTTGTACAAGGGCTGCTTGACTTCAGCAAAGCACATCAGAATATTCCCAGATTATTATTGCTAAGTATTCCGAAACTAACAGCTTTTGCCCCTTGAAGCTTGGAATATTTGGAGGTGAATGCCGGTGGGATGTGGTGACAAAGGAAGATATGTGCGTCATAGCTGCAAGGAAGTAAGCAATATCCAGATCTCAAAAGAGTTTAATACTATTGGAGTACTATCCACATTATACACCGATGGCGTATCGGATTCGGCCTCTGCCTAATCTATGTTTCTGAGAGGAGATGAGAAAAGAAGCTTTTTCTTGAAGTAGTTTCAACTGAAAACTTACAAAGACAGGCATCAACGACGAGAATCAGAGACAAATCAAATTTAAGTAATGAAAAAGTAAAGTGAGAAACCTTAGGACGGTCAGAATCGCCGAGTTTCAGTAATTTATTTTATGGGCACATGTAAGAGAGAGATAACATAATGAATAGTTAGATAAACGTCTTCTCACACGGCACGGCCATCCGTTATGCGTCCAAAGATGTCAAGCCATCCCACAGCTTCTCTCCAATCTGTCCCCGATCTATCAGAAGTTAATACTTCTTAGAAAGTACGGTTCCACTAAGCTTGAATGACGGGAGAATTCGACGAAAGCTTTGTGCTTGGAATTTTTGCATTTTTTCATTTCAATTTATATTCACGCTGACTGGGGTGAAACTCTGTTTTTGCCCGTATATGTTAAAAGAAACGTTTGTTTTTTCGACACTATTGGTCATGTGAAAAACATACATATTTTCCTGTCTCTATTGCAAACTGCTGATATCAGGGGGTCAGTGAAAACCTTCGTTATTTTACTTAGAATTAAATATTAAACGTGCTTCAAAACTGTAAACCGACGGAAACCATTCTTTATGCTGTAATTATAAAAGCCAACCACATGCTGCTTGACACTTTAATGATAGCTCACTGTCTGGCTTATTTACTTAAAACTTTATTGTCAGCCAATCAACCATTGAGATCAGCTAGATTTATTGTCACTTTATTGTCGGCTAGAATTTGGGAGCGGCTTTGGGAGCGGCTTTGGGAGCGGCTTTAAATCAGAAAGTTTGTAATGTACTTGCTGAAGGTCGGTGGTTGACACCAGTTAGTCAGGTTTTCTCCCCTAACTAACCTGACCGTCGTCGTACAAGGCTCTCCTGATGTCAGATATATGCAAATCAAACACCAGTATAATTAAATAAATAAATAAATAATCCTTGTCAAACAGCCTTGACAATGACAATGGTATGGAACAAAACGCACGTATCTCTTTTTATTTATCATACTGATGTATAAATTATCATGTAAAACATTCATCACGTGTCCTTGTGGCGCACCATTCTGTACTTTTTTTGAAATATTGTATTTCATACAACTAAATAGCTAAAGAAATGTAGCTGACATAAATAGTGAAATTTTTATGATTAATTTAAGACTGTTGTTGTTAGAAATTACCAAAAGTGTGGGAAGGGTGCCGCAGCGGGATAGAGAAGAATTGTTTTGCGTCATAATCTGGGTCATTATGTTGAAATTGTTCGAGTTCATGGCCTTGTCTTACAGGATAATAACTCACAATCAGTAAGGATATGATTAGTGTATAATCTTGATATGGGCGGTATATTCTATCTATCCTGAGCACTACGTTGATGGGCTGACTGTTATGCTGTGTAGAACAGGGATAAGGATAATCACATGCAGATAAGCACATTTTCACATTTTGTCCCATCAAACATTCCTGGGTATGGCGTTTAATATAAATACTAGTCTGATAAATAATTAAATAATATTACTGGATTTAGTGGCGATGTGAATGGATGATTACAAGCAGTGTGACTAATGTGTTATAATACAAATTATTGTCATGGCAAATATAGGTTTTATATATTGAAACCAGGTGGTGTGAGTTCAGAGCAAACATCTCTGCCAACGCAAACACTATTGACAAAGCAAACAGTGTTTTCTGATTCTGGTACTACATGTAAACAATGGCAGTACTGTACACGAATAAGTGTTAGCGTTAAGAAAAGAGTGGTGTTAGAATGAAAAGAAGCTCACACTATGGTGAGCTTTCTATCCACAAGCTGCAGTATCAATGAATGCACCGTTACATTTGTCAGTTGTACGTGACTTCTACTATATTCAAATGAATAATGGAAACTACTCAAAATTCCATCTGTGCTACATATGGATAACATCTTTAAGACTTGCTTTTTTCATATGTTTTCTTAACACTATTTTCTGGCAAGACAAGGGGGGAAAAGATGAAGTATTCATTATAGATAAGATAGGCTTGCAGTCCAATAAAAAAGTAGAGCTGACGGAATACAAATACACGATGTAATGGCCATAAAACAACTCTTCTCTCCGGCCGTAAGTGGGAAGGTCTAGCAGCAGCCTGAGGATGGTCGCGTGCTTCCCACGGCCTTAGCCTGATTTCCTCCACCCTTCCAATGATATCCACAGTCATATAAGTGAAATGTTCTTGAGTACGGCGGAAAACACCAAGGAAATAAATAAACAAAACAAATTCGTGATTTCCAAGAAGTACACCAACATTTAATTAAGACCAACGGCACTGAGAGAAAAAAAGAGCATCGACGACAACGTGATAGCTGGTAAATGGTCAAATACTTGCACCCTTTTAAAAATGAACACCTTTGTCCCAGAATATATGCTACATATAGGTGACGTCTTCATGGGAGATCTACTGCTTTCTGCTGAGAAATATCGCCATCTTGCATTTTTTTACCAACCATTGTGTCAAGAGTTACAGCTATATATCTTTCAATTTTGTGAGTTTCCGAATAACTGATCACGAGCACAGTCGACCACTTTTTGTCACCAAGGACACATGGACAAACAGAACGCATTGATCTTGGAATTCCATGTTTATGGCTGGGCTGAAATCGAAACCTCTTGGGGCACGTGGTTGTTGATTCGCATAGTTCGCTCAGCTACATCCTGTTTCCCTGGTCGTTCGATTCTTTAATTTGAACTGAAACCGAAGTTATTCTCTACAATGAACTTCAACGCAATACTGATGTTATTTTGATATTTGGTATTTATTTGTTTGTTGCTTAACACCGTACTCAAGAATTTTTCATTTTTATGGTGTGCTGAGCCTTCTAATAGTTAAAATTTAGTGTCTGAAAACATCAAACGAATTGCCGAACAACACAGTTACCAGGAAAGAATTGAACTGGCTATGGGGGGGAGTGAGACCCGTTGTTCATTAGCCTTGACTTCACATTTGACATAGTAAACTAAAGCTACACACTAGGGACAACAGGTGGCAAGAAATGCTATAAAACATCCCTAGAGGAACTGGTGGTCAGTGATAGAAGTACCAGCATTAGTAACACGTTTAAGCTGCTATGACAAGGGTTAACAAGTGGATGTAAGATGAGTGTTTAACCCAAACTCTCCTCAAGGATTATCTTGCATGGCTGACTGGTTAAGGGGACAAGAAGGCAGTGATGTAGTGTGAAGTTAATCAGCAATCGTGTCACCGACAGAGAACTCGTCTGCTTACTGAACCAGCTTTCTGCTCAAGATGACAATCATCTTTAATCTAGCTTGAGGGTTTCTTACAGAGGAAATGAAATCGAAAGGAAATTATAGAAATATCCAGATTCTGTACAGCCGTCATAACCGTCGACGAATGTCATGTTTTACGATGTACTGCGGGATTGCTTTTTTTCCCAGACCGTCACATAAGCTGAACGTATTGCAAGACAAGTCGTGATTGTGAAGAACCCTTTGTGGAAATGTCAAGGCTGCACAATCAGCAAACTTTTCATACTTCACAATTTTAAGCCAACACAAGAACCGTGGGCATCATCTTGTTTACGTTCTAAGACAGTAGGGAAGAAGGGGGAAAACGCCTCTTGAAGATGGGGGCAAGTTTGCGTGGGCTATTGCCTAAGTCCTCACCATAGGCAAGCTTTTCGAAAACCTCCCTTTTCCGTCTGCTGACCCCGACGAGATACAATCGCTCCTCTAATTGGTTTAGTTATACTGGAAGGGATGAATTAAGGCAAGAAAGTGCAAAGGTTGAAAACGTTTACCGCAGGTGTATATTGTCGATGAAAGTTGGGACTTCTCCAATTGTTTGTGGTCACATTTCAACAGGTACTTGGGGAATTTAACATTGCCAGGCATAGTCTTTATGACACAAGAAAGTATTACACTGTAATTTACACCGAACAGCACCATTTCAGGCTGCTTGATAGGTCCGCCGAATACGAGCGCCAGTGCTTACACAATGTCATGTCTCCCGCTAATTGGACTTGTTAACCGACACAGTGTTACATATGTGATAAAAACTGCATTTCTGCCTCATTTAGTGATTTGGATCCAGATGTAGTGGGCCTATAAAGAAGCAATAAATCTGCGTTATAGTACTAATTACTTTAAGAGTGGAATCGGGCTGTTGTGTTCATATAAGTCAATGACTGGATGCTGGCGACGGGCATCTTTAATCGATTGGACAGTGGTGCGGGCAGTCGACTGAGCGGAAAACTAAGTCAAATTCAAGGCACAGGAGCATCGCTGAAGATATTCATTGCTTCAGCGGAGTCGGGCAGAAAAGATTGACAAGATGTGTGGAGGAATATGTCCTCGTTCAGATCAACGGCGTTCATCCATAAGCTTTGATCACTCCGCTCTTATCGACCAGTGTTCACCGGTGAGAACGTCATTGCATATACATAACATGACAGACCTTTTTCATTTATATTCCCGCTCTCAGCGCAGTAGTCAGAGAAATTCGTAGATATCAAATCAAACTAATTTTTTTCCATTTCGCAGGGGATTCGAAAATAACATTTTATATTAATCTTTAAAATGACTGTAAAGTTTTGTTTTGCCGGAGTTCTGTAAGGAAGCACTTCATCAATTGAGCCATTGCAATATTCAGAACTCTACAACACCTACGCCTTTCATCCCGATATATTGATCAAATTCAGTGTTATATCCTCTGTGTGTGTCGTCTTTGATTCTGAATCAGCTACCATCTGTCATTTAATTAACACCGTTTGCTTTTAGCATCGTCATTGTTCTAACACATCCAATGGTCAGTTGGACTAACACTATATACTGTACAATTATATTACTGTATCCGGTATTTGTGTGGTAGGGACAGGTTGCACACGCGATGTTAATATGTCTGTCTTCCACAGGTTATATGGTAACAGTGTCCACATCGAAGTCGGGAGACTAGGGATCAATCCCAGGTCGGATCATACCTAAGACATTAAAAATGGTACTTGTTGTTGCCTCGCTTGGCGCTCAGCACTGAGAAGTTGGAGCAGAGGAGCTTGATTGGCTCGGTGTTAGTAAAATGTGACTGGGTGGGGTGTCATGTCTGGTGTCTTCGGCATGATACTCCAGTGGTGGCTGCCCTGTAGCGGCATGTGCTCGCTCTGCCACAAAAAGACACAGTACATGTACAGAGACATAATGACTTCTCGTCATCATATGTCTGAAAAAATGCTAAGTACGACTTTAAACCCGCAAGCATTCATTCGTTCATCCCAATCGGTATGACACTGGAGGGGAGGGTTCGATTCCGCCCTCGGGGAGGGAATTTGTCTTTTGTGTCATTCAGGGCCTTGTATGCAGTGCTCGCCGCGAAGATTGTCTTAATGAATAGCATTTGCCTTCCGCCACTTGCCAAACTCTTTGCGTCAAATGTGGGAAAATTAGTTTCTTTCAAATTTTCCAAATACAGCCAAATACATTGAAAAATTATGAGACACCAGAGAATTCTGTTTTACACTTTAATTAGAAAAAGTGAATTTTGAAGGACTTTTGCGACAAGAGCTTTAAAGCTCAATTACTTGTACAACGCATTTTCACACTGTAGGCCTACATAAACACAAAATCAAAAAATCAATTTGTTTGGAATTTGCAGAGTTGACATTATAGATGTATGATCAATTTATTGATCATTTACTGTTCATAATCTCAAGGTTATGTTAATGTTAAAAAAAATTTAGCCAGGTACAGTGGCTATGGGAAGGTTCAAAAACTTGATTTATCTATTTACTTCAATATCATTTACTGCAAGACCCAAGGAATATTTTATTTTTCTAACGGCGGTGTGTTTTATGAGTGGAGCGGCGGAGTGTCCGGCGTAAACAACCAACCATGTCCACGTGTAATGCATGCAAATGTGCATATAACATACTTGTGAGAGACAAGTGGACTTCAACGAACGTTAGATTGCCCAAACTAGTCTTCGACTGCTAGTAGTCACAAAGGCCTCACAACCATTGACACTGAGGGAAACTGCGTTTCCTGGTGATTGAAATGCAAGCAAGGCTACTATCTGAGTCTAACCTGGTATACTTTATCTTGATATACACCATTGCTATCGACCGCCTGCCTTGCCAAAGTATCCCTGATCTAACCACATTATCCAAGGAGACTCGGCAGAGCCACTTTTCACCTTTCTACCTAATGTCTTTTGTATTACTATAGCAAACACCATCTAGCTAACAACCAGTAAACGTGTCTATACAAGAAAAATAGATGATATGAAATTTGGTGACACTATTTTCCACTTCTCTACACTAGATGACAATATTCATCTCGGCATTTCCATTTGCATTGTTCTAATGTTATTCTAAGCACGTTAAATGTGACAACACAGCCTTTTGAGTGATTTCTGCCCAGTGACGTAAAAAAATTGCATTAAAATCGCTACATGTTTTTCTTTTTATAACTTTGCATGAGTTATGGTGCTAGGGGGGCGTGTAATTTGGTACTATTAAAGCATTTACAGAGATTAAAACCCTAACTGAGGTAACTTGACAAGACGCCGTATTTCATGTATGTCAAAGTCTTTTACTATAATTTCATTTGAATTTATTGTCTAAAGGCTCAATGTAATCAGCACAGGTTATTATATCCACTCTTTATCGTCATACAATAATTAATATGGTTTAATTCGATTAAATCTACCGCCAGTGGTTTTCAAGGATATCGCTTTTCAAGTCTGACCTCGTACAGGCCTGTTTACTGCAGAGGTACACTTTCACAAGTTATAGAATTATATAAGTAGATAGTCTTTCGGCAGAACTAGTGCATTTGAGGGACAGTAAAAGACTTGCGCAGGGGGCGTGTAATTTGCTACTGTTTAAACATTTACATGAACAGTCAGAATAAAGCCCTAAATGAGGTAAACTGACAAAAGGCCGTGTTTCAACGGTTTCACGCGACCATTTGCCAATAATTACAGTGTCCTCTCTGCTCTGGTTTTACTCTGTACATGGTAAGCTTTTTTATATTGAAGGAATGTATAAAAAGGCATGAAACAATGCTGTGAAGATCTTTTCTCGTTTACAAAGCATGAACTCCTTCCAAATTTAAAATGACTGGCCTTGACAGATTTGACATCCAGGATTGTGAGGTTCCTGAACTCCTTTTGCATTGCCCAATTCAGATCGTTCACACAGAAGCATGTTCGTGAGTTGGAAAGTGAGTCGGGTGAATCATTTCACTGTGTTTGGAACGGTCCTCTAACCAGACAGGCTCTCAGTAGATGACCTCATCAGATATGTCTGTATTAAAAGACCAACAAGACCCACTGACTGCGGACTCTCACAAGAATGCCATAACCAAAACAGTCACACAATTGAGACATCAAATTAAGGAGATATTTATAAACCATGGCAAACTGACGAAGAATAGTGTGATTTCTCGTCCTGCCATTCTTCTCCTGTATACTCTGCTGAATGGCGAATGTGAGAATGGAAACCCCTTTCTGACACAGTCAAAAGTTCCGCCGTTTCTTTTGGTGTTTACTGTCACCAGTGGAAAGACCCCATTCTGTCCTCAAATTGCCGTTTACCCGTTATTCCTTAACTTGGAGTCAACAGGATGGGTTTGAGCAGAACGTCCGTAAATGTTGCACAATTATATAACGTTTCTGTCTTTTGCCGTTTTTTTAGTGCGATTCTTCTCCTCACAATGATTCTTTCAGTTCTGAAAAGGTTAAAATATCTTCTTTTAACAAAAGCGAGGACAGTTTCACGCCTTAAGTTAATGGACATTCGGAAAAATATAACGTTTTCTGTGTATTAATCAAGTGTGATATATCCCCACCGCTTACGTTATAGTCACTGGTGTAAGATGCCCCAGACAAAAGCGGTTGTAACTGACTCGGAAGTGTATGCTTAGAGAACTGGAGAAAACAAGAACGGAAGGCAGGCAATTGGAATTTTAAAACCAATTAACAGGACTTTTTTCTGTTAAGTTCAGCAAAGAAGACGATTTCATCAGCAGTTCACCTCAAATTGAAATGAAAAATTCTGCGCAAAGTAGCGTTTTTCATGGCTGGCTAAACCTAAAACACTTTTACGGTGATTGCACACCGGAGCAGAAAGAATCTGATGAAGAAAATGCACAAGTAATGAGACATTTTGTTTTAAAGTCTCCAAATTAATCTGTCCATTCCAAGAAAGAAATGTTTCATAGTGATGCAACTTCTTCAGTTGATGATTTTATGTATGTACAAATCTTAACGTATTAACCGACATCTAACAGGCTGAATTCTTCTCCTCGCCATAATTCTTTCAGTTCTGATAATGTTAAAATATCTTCTTTTATCAAAAGCGAGGACAGTTTCACGCCTTAAGTTAATGGACATTCGGAAAAATATTCGCCCGCTAGGCGCTCGGATAAGGAAGACAAGCCAAGTATTGGCTGAACCGATATCAGTATACTATGGCTAGGATGCCAGATATTTGGTGTTTCAGCATAACCTCTCAGGCAGCCCCATACAGGGAGAGACTGTCATGATATGTCCAATATATAAAGTCATGTTACACGAAGGGAACAAACAAAACCACAAACAAATATATCTATCGAAGAGCTGACGGTGTTGATGGTTATATTTGCTTGAACTACATGTATGTGTTTTGTATGTTTTGAGGTTTTAATATCGACCCAAATCTACTGAAACAAGATGCTGAAAATCTTCAAGTATGAGATGTACCCAGACATGCCTAAACTGCCCGTTATACATCTTACTGTATAATCTAGATCGCTGTGCCTGTTGTATGTCATGATGTATAACCTAGGTTAACTGTACAATCTGAGGTATAACATAGACCCAGGAGTACCGAAAACACTTGTTGTGTGCCTTGGGGTATAAAACCATAGACCCAGGAGTACTGAAAACACTTGTTGTATGCCTTGGGATGTAAAACCATAGACCCAGGAGTACCGAAAACACTTGTTGTATGCCTTGTGGTATAAAACCATAGATCCACGTAAACTGAAACCACCTGGTGTATGCATTGAGGTATAAAGCCAAAGGCTCATATGTACCGTAAACACTTCCTGTATGCCTTGGGGTATAAAACAATAGACCAAGGTGTACCGAAAACATGTGTTGTATGCCTTGGGGTATAAAATCAGACTCATGTAAACTGAAACCACCTGATGTATGCAGTGAGGTATAAAACCAAAGACCCAGTTGTACCGAAAACACCTGTTGTGTGCCTTGGGGTATAAACCATAGTCGCAGGTAAACTGAAACCACCTGGTGTATGACTTGTGGTATTAAACCATAGACCCAGGTGTACCGAAAACATTTGTGGTATGCCTTCGGATATGAAACCATAGTCCCAGGTGTACCGAAAACACGTGTTGTACAGCCAGAGATACAACCTTCACCCAGGTTTATAGGAACTGCCTGTTGTATATCTTCAGGTATAACTTTTAGACATACATGTACTAAAATTACCCATTGTACGGCTTGAGGTATAATCTAGACCCGGTTGTGCTTGTTTACGTCTTCATGTATAACCATATAGACTCAAGTGTGCCAAAATTACTCGTGTTTCTTCTCGAGGTATCACCTAGTCACAGGTGTACCGGAATTACTTGTTGTAAACCTAGAGGTAAAAACTACAACCAGATGTGCGTGTCCCGGAACTACCTATTGTATGCCTTGGGTATAAGACCACAGACCCAGGTGAACCGATCCACTTGGAGAATGACCTACCCCCAGGTTTATGGGAACCACCTGTTGTTCATACTGAGGTAAATGTATAGCTTGTAGACCTAAGTGTACCAAACTGACCCGTTCTATGTCCAGAGATATAACTAGGACAAAGGTATAGAAACTACCTGGTGTACATCTTAGCATGTACGTAGATGTTGAAAATCTACATCTAGGACCTCCGTGGCCAAGGTGGTTAGCGTACCTGGGCAGCGCAATGACCCAGGAGTCTCTTACCAAAGCGGTCACATTGAGTTCAAGTCCATGTCATGCCGGCTTGGGAAAGTCTTCCAACAACCTGCGGATAGTCGGGGATTTACCCCGGGCTCTGTCCGGTTTCCTCCCACCTCAATGCTGGTTGTCGTTGTATAAGTAAAATATTCTTAAACACGGCGTAAAACGCCAATCAAATAAATAAAATCTACACATTGAGGTATAATCTAAACACAGCAGGTGTGCTGAAATTATGTTGCATATCATGGATCACAATCCCATGAATGACATCGAGAGACCTGTAAGAAAATCTGGACTGCGGATCAGTTAAATGAGATCTAGATCCTTGGCGACTTAATCAGGATAAGCCATAAAAATTCATTTTGTTTCTTTATTTGTTTCAACAGGTCAAACGCCGAAAATTGTTCCACTAACCCGCTAAAGATTTTTCGTGGTCACTACGTCCCGATTCCACGAATCACGGGCTTGATTTCACTATTCCAAATAATATATTTAGAAAGATGTTAAAGAGATATTTATAGAGAAATCCAAATTTAGATGGATTGATTTCACTGGCGTGTGTCTCTGACAGATTGTTTGAAATCCCTACAGCTAACAATTGCTCTCCAGTGCTCCTGTGTCAAACAATTTGAGCAAACCTTGAGCAGGCATTGTCAACAGAAATGAAATCGAAATGGAAGAGAATATTGCTCGCAAACAGAAAAGCTGGCGACTGTAGGAAAGCGATTCGAGCAACTGTTTCTTGAGCCGGTTATTTTCGCCTCGTGGTCATAGTAGAGCGACAGCTCAGATCGGAAGCCGCCTTAGCTTGCAATCTTACTCCAAGAAGGCAAACAAGCGTCTATAAACCGGCATCCAATTAGACACAATGTCGGCCAACAGCCGTGTTAAATTGCTATATGGGTCATTGGATCAGAGCCAAAGTTAATCCCAGCACTTTATTAAATGTGTTTAGAAGAGAAAGTCGACAAATCTACTTAAGACTGTTACTAACACTCGGGTTACAGATATAAACACCTAGTTCTCTTATCATAAAAGCACTACGGATGTGTTTAACACTGATACAGTGATCAGCGCGTTAAGAATTTAGAACGGAAAGTAAAGTGATATAAAGTGACAAAGTATATATATATATATATATATATATATATATATATATATATATATATATATATATATATATATATATATATATATATATATATATATATATATATATATATTTCGCTATATTGTTTTCCTTGCATCTACTGTATTGTTATTATTGATGCTGAAAAAGGCTCTGCAAGTCTGACAAGATGTAGTCATTCTGGTATGAGAGGCTAACAATGAGCGGCCTATGGTTATTCTGACCAAGTTCTGACGTTGGCACATTCATGGCAACATACATTTGTCGATATACCTCTTAGTACATTGGTACCAGAGGTATACGCCTACAACACTCCTGTCCAAATAGATCCACACATTAGAACATCTGCCAAGTAAGTACCCACGGTATTCAGTTGGTTTAAGATCATGCTGGTTTAAGATCGGGTTTTTTGTTGGAAGCTGAATGGCGGGATTCCAGTTTGAGCAAAACACACACACATGCACGGAATTCGTAAAAGTAAGCTACACTGTGCACGTTATGCGAAATATGTTTCTTACCGTGGGGGTTACACTATGGCTTCTGCATACTGTTAAGGGTTTTGCTAACATTGTAAGATCTTTTAAGTAACGGCCACGTATTACCTTTATGCCCTGCAAATCCGATATAACGCATTGCCATGATGGATGTCCCAGACGGCTCTATGAAATATGAACCTGGTGTTGAATAAGGAAGTGTGTCTGTCTGCCTCCCGTAGCCTTAATTCGGTACATTACATTGTTGCAATCTGGGCTGTCCAGGTAGAGTTGTTACAGGAGAAAAAGTAGCTAGCAGTTTTGTGAAATGCAGCAGGCGACGGGAACCTGTCAATTTTTAACTGCGACTTACCAGCTCTGTAACTCGGTTCATTTGTCTGTATACGTCTGTAAGTCGGTCGGTCAGTTGGTTGGTGAAACGTTTGACATATGTTTCAACACATTCCCATCTGGGGATATTTGATGAGTGCAAGAGGATGCGAAATTACGTACAGGGAATGTTGCAGGTGTGGCCAATATACTCTTCTTTAATAGCAAACAAGCATTAAATTTTGCAACACAAGAAGGAAAACTTTAAACTTGCGATAAATTTAGTCCATTTTGGATAAAGTGCACATCACAAAATTAGCAATTTTTTCAAGGTACGGAAGGTAGGAGAAAGATGAATGTCTGGTACCTTCGTCAGTATAGAAAAAGGAAAAAACGTTTGTCCACTGTCTATGATGAATATAAGCCGCTTGCTCTTTTTCAGTTCTATTGATTTCTGTCAATAACGGGGCTCAGTGGGCTTAAATCTTCTGTTCGGCAGACTCCTGGGATTCTCCCGAATATAGTGTAATTGGGGCAGGCTGTTTCTAACACACCAATTCTGACGATCAATATTTGATGTTTTAGACGGAGTTCATTCTCATGGGGACCTTAACACACGCTGTGACATGGAACCGGGCTTGCCTTTGACCGGTTTTCTCAGTCAAGCTACGTGACTAAAGTCTGTATCCACTGGGGTGACTAACGAGCGGTAATAGCGACTAATGACTATGCTGTTAGAAAGTAGCGTGAACGATTTGTGTTTGAGGCACTATCAGTGGATCAGGGTCTACTGAAATGTGAGTACACGCCTGTGGACAACGTTGGACATTATCGGACAACTGTCACTAGAATCGTCCGTACAGCACTCTAGGGATCAGGGATGACGGAATATGTACTGTTAAAAGAAGACTCGCCATGTCTTACGGATTGTTCTTGGAATTAATTGCTGTTTGACGCCAAACCCAAGACTTTTTCAATTATACGATGGATTTACCTTTTTGGTTGGAGGAAAGCGCAGTGCTCATGGCAAACCACCTACGTTGAGCAAGTAAATGACAAACTTTAACATGTGTGTATAATCTTTGACACACTTGAGAGAATATGTCCATTGAAGAAAAGGTTCCAACTAAGCGTATTTGGCAGCAAAATCTATCTAACAACAATTCTCCAAATAATACAAAATGGTTGCGTAACAATATATTACAGTATACAACATCAAGAATAAGCTCATGCGTACAATTAGCCGAAAACACTTGCACATGCAAAGATTTTATTTTTTGTAGAGATGAGTGACGTCATGAAATATACATATATATATATTTGATAACAGGAGACTAACTATCTGTGAAAGTCAGCAACATGTAAACCAATCATCCGGTAAGAGTACATACATCCACTCATTCCCACACAACATTTATATCTTTTCCAAATCTTACGTAAAATTTAAACACCTTTTCTCAACATTACGGCCTTATTGTCTCGTTTTTGATACGTTGTTGCCGTAATAGACTAATGGACATAGATTAAAGTTACCAAACAAAACAAAGCTCTCAGCGTGTTTCTGTCACATGAGGGAGGCGGAACACTACTCAGACCTATATTAATTGATGATCTTCGTAAAGTATTGATTAATACCAGCTATTTTCACAAATCCGCATTGCTCTTATGCAAGATACTGTGAAGTACCTGATTTTCGCGGATTTCGCGGTCAATAATTTACCGCAAAAAATAATTCCAGCGAAAAATATCCAGTATTAAAGTGTGTACAACAACACAATGGTCGTTTGACAGCCACGACAATGTTTGCGATTTCTGACCTGCTACAGAGGACGATTAAAACCGAAAACAATGCAAAACTTACCGTGTTGCTTGATAAAGAATGAGTGACTGGCGCAGATAGTGGTAAATTCATATGTTTTGCGTTGAACTGCTCAAGAGGTGACAGGTCATTTTACCAGGTGTTTAAAAGTACTCATCAATGGTTCGAAAAATAGTGACACTTCTTTGAGTACTGCTCACGGTAGGTGCCAAAGTAATCTTCTTACGCAGTGATAATCCATTCCCCATTGTTTTAATCTCTGATCCAGATCACGAGGATTAGCGACACTGCAGGAAACAAAGGAGAATTAAAGCCACCCTTGATTATACCTGTTTGACGTGCTTAAATGATTTCGGTCATATTATATGTTGGAAAATTTTCCATTTTAGGATTTTAACATTTTTTTTTCAGTATTCTTTTAAATTCGTGAAAAGTATTTCCCTCAACATATTCCTGGAGAAAATCCGCGAAAATAAATTCCATTGAATAATAAGTACCCTACCGTAATATTCCTCAGCTGTGGAACACAAATTAATTCGTTGTACATTGTCATGCACTAGGGGATTAAAACCACTACCAAAAAATTATTAAACACATTGTTACGAGCCCCGCCTAATCATTGTATTATATATTTTTTATTTAATTTTAACGGGTCAATGTCTGTCCTACATTTTCCCCATTTGTGTATGTTATAGTCCGCAGTGTTATTTAGTCGAGCGTTCTTGAGGCTTCTGGTGTTCATGAATTTAGTGTCATTGCACCTAGGGTATACATTCAGGAAATATGTATCGGTGTTGTAAACATGTTTACGATCAAACCATCCAGAAAACACTCCACGTTAGTGTATACATATATCAGCGAAGGAGTTGTGAAGCTCGCAGTCATTTACTCCAGTACACTGTTACTGTCATTTGAGAGCAGTCACATTTACTGTCATTTTACCCAGTTTGGAGGTATTGGCAGATTTAAGGAAAATATGTGACAAGTTTGATTTAAACTTAAGCCAGAAAAAGTGAAATCGCGGAACACTTGAACTTAGGTAATACTTAACGTATTACAGTGATATTAAGTGGTGATATTGAGTTAGTTAAGCTTCAGTTAGAGATGGAAAGTTTTAAGTCAGAAAAAGAAAAAAAGAGGAGCAGAACAGGAGTTCAAACTGAAAGGTCTCCAGGTTAAAAGTAGAGATAATGAAGCTGTTGGTCGTAGTCATCAAGGATTTGTTTTGGCTCGAAAACATTCGATTAGTGCCCAAATTTAATGATAAGGATGTAGAAAGATTTTTCTGTTCTTTGAGAAAGTGTCTGTTAGCATGGAGTGGCCTGAAGGGTATTGTGCAATGTTACTGAATGTAAAGCTGCAGAGGTCTATTCTGCTGTGTTGTTAGATCAGTCTTCAGATTACAACACACTTAAGGCAGTGGTGTTGTCTGCTTATGAGGCTGCGCCGAAGACCTATCGACAGAAGTTCAGAGAGTTAAGGAAACAGTCTGGTGAAACTTACATGGTAGCTGGTACATGGCTCTGAAGTTAGATCATTCCTTTTTGAGTTTAAGGGAAGTTGTTCTCTTGGAGGAATTTAAGAGCAATGTTCCTAATGCAGTCAAGATTTATTTAGATGAACAGAAGGTCAAGGACGTTAAGACCGCAGCTAGCTTGGATGATGAATCTGAGTTAATTCATAAGACTAATTTCATCAGAAGTGGAATTTCATCAGAAGTGGAATTTCGATAAGAAGACTTCAAATTGTAGCACGGACAAGCAGACCGACCAGAAGCATAAGTCAAATGTCGGGTTTTCTTCTGACAAGAAGATCTTCCAGTCCAGACGTCAAGTTGTAAGTCCACCTTCTTGCCGTTATTGAAAAGCCTTAGGACACATATTAGCCACGTGCCCATTTTGGAAGAGGAGCGTAGTAGCTTTTGTTAACTCTAGTTGTAAACCAGAGAAGCCACAGACAGATATAGGTGGCGTTGGGTCCCATCGTTAAACCACAAGTTAAAGAGGTAGGGTGGACTCCAAAGAAATACTGGAGATTCCTGTCTGATGGTGTGGTTACCGGGAATGGAGTTCGTGTACTAAGGATACTGGGGCTAGTCAGTCTTTGACGTTGGCAGATGTGTACATTCTGATGAAACCAATAGTCATGTTTTGATTCGGGGTATTATTGGAAAGCTTATGCCTGTTCCATGGTGTAGTAACTGTTGGGATTGTTAATACTTTGTCTGTGGAAGGTATTTCCTGGGTAATGACTTAGACGGAGATAAAGTTAAGGGGTGCCCTCATGTCTGTGTTCCGGATTGGACGGAAATATAAAAGACCTACAGGAGTAGTTTTCAGGTATATTTCCCTCTTGTGTAGTTACCAGGTCACAGAAAAGAGCTAGGGACAAGGAAGACAATTTTTCTGTTACCATTGGGAAGTCAGCGGGTAATATTATTTTGGCTGAAACTTTCTCTTATGGTATTGATGATGTAGAACATGGTCGGGAGTTAGACAGACCTGTGTTCACTCGATTTGATGTGGTTAAACCGCAGTCAGATCCCGAGTTAAGGGAATTAAGTAAATCCGCTTTATCTGTGGAGGAAATAGCTGATGTACTAGTTGGTTATTACATAGAGGATGAACTGTTGAGAAGAAAGTATAGAGCCCCGTATGTGTCAGCTAACGATGATTGGGCAATTTTTAATCAAGTTGTCTTGCCTGTAAGTTACAGACAGGAAATACTTAGGATGGCCAATGAGATTTCAATAGGTCCATTTAGGGATTAGAAAGACAGAAAGTAAAATTACTCGCCATTTTTAGCGGTCTAAGATTCACAAGGATGTGGTTAATTTCTGTAAGACATGTAAGACAAACACCTGTCAGCTGGTAGGAAAACCACAGCATAGAGTAAAACTTGCACCACTAATTACAATTCCTGCTTTTGGTGAACCTTTCAGTAAGGTACTTATTTATTTTGTTGATCCAGAACTATGTCAGGATACAGAGATCTTTTGATTATTATGGGTACAGCTACTGGATTTCCGGAAGCTTTCTCACTGAAACAGATAACTACTCCTCAGACCGCTCATATTTTGTTACAGTTTTTCACCAGGTATGGTTTACCTAAGGGAATATAATCTGACCAGGGGTCAAATTTTTATGTCAGGCTTATTGCAGAAAGTTATGTATCAGCTGGGAATTAAGCAGCTTAAATCCACAGCTTATAACCCTCAATCCCAAGGGGCTTTGGAAAGACAGCACCAAATCATGAAGAGTGCGCTACAAGCATATAGTATGGAATACCCTGAAGATTGGGACAAAGGGATCCCATTTGTGTTGTTTGCCACAAAGGATACTCCTAATAAGTCCACTGAGTTCAGTCATGAGGCTAGAGGTCCTTTAGCTTTAGAGCTTTTCAGTTTCGTGTCACACCGTTTGGCATGAAAAATAGTGCGGCGACGTTTCAGAGCTTAACCAATAAGATTGTAGAAGTTCTGTACTTCTCTGCAGCCTATATAGACCACATTCTTATTGTGAGTGATACGTGGACGACCATTGCAAACATCTGAAAAATATTCTCTAGATTGTCTTTATTAGATTTAGTAATTAATCTTAGGAAGACAGAGGTTGCCAAAGGACGAGAGACATACCTTAGTTATGAGGTTGTCGGTGGACAGGTAGTCCCTCGTTCAACTAAAGTCCAGGCCATAGTGGATTTACCAGTGCCTACTTGTAAGAAAGACATTCTAGAGTGCTTGGAGTGTGTGGTTTTGAGTGCAAGTATATACCGAATTTCAGCGATGTTGCTGCTCCACTGACTCAGTTACTTAAAACAAATTCCAGGTTTAATGATCGGACAGTTGTCAGTCAGCTTTTGATACATTAAAGACCATTCTATCTAGCCCTTCTATTTTGAAGGATCCAAATTTTCGCCGTCCTTTTAAGATGTCAGTAGACGGTAGTGACATCGGAGTTGAAACTGTTTTGCTCCAGGAAGGAGAGGATGGGATGGAACAGCCTGTGAATTACTACTCAAGGAAGTTAAATAAACAGCAAAAACAATTATTCCACCATAGAGAAGGAGGCATTGGGCTTAGGGCTGGCTATACAGCATTTCGAAGTGTAGTTGACCAGTTGTTCTGGTCATGTCACTGTGTTTACTGATCACAAGCTTTTGGTGTTCTTGGAGAAGTTTAAGAACAAAAATCAGAGATTATTACGATGATGTTTGACCTTACAGCCTTATGCTCTGAAATTGTATATATTGCTGGTAAGGATAGCATTATGGCTGACATGCTTACCAAAGCTTGAACGACATTTGTGTATGTATATTTCTTTGTAGATGTACATATATCACTATATATCACATATATCATCATATATTTTCATTATTGTATGTATGTGTTATATTTAGTGATTGTAATGATCACCGTACTTATGTACAGTTATCTTTTCTTTAGAGTAGGGGTGGGCGGGGAAAGGAGTGTTACGAACCCCGTTTTTAAACATTGTATTATATATTTTTTATTTATTTTAACGGGTCAATGTCTGTCCTACATTTTCCCCTTTGTGTATGTTATAGTCCGCAGTGTTATTCAGTCGAGCGTTCTTGAGGCTTCGGTGTTCATGAATTTAGTGCCATTGCACCTAGGGTATACATTCAGGAAATATGTATCGGTGTCGTAAACATGTTTGCGATCAAACCATCCACAATTTTCTTTACGTTAGTGTATATATATCAGCGAAGGAGTTGTGAAGCTCGCAGTCATTTACTCCAGCCCACTTTTATTGTCTTGTGAGAGTAGTCACATTTACTGTCATTTGAGAGTAGTCACATTTACTGTCATTTTATCGTTTTTGGAGATATCGGCTTTCACATCATTCGACATTCGTCATTTGTACCCCATTTTCTGTTCAGAGCACTTTGTGAGCTTGTATTTTACCACTTGATATTATTGAGACGGTATTTTGGAGCTGGTATCGCTCATTGTCTCTTTGAGCGATTACATACGTTTCATCCCAGTTTACCTGAAAGGGACTTTGCGTATCTTTCCGAGGAGTGAAACATACATCGCCAGCTCGGCATCACGGACCCCACCAGAATAAATTATCGTCAGCGTGCCGTACCAAACATTGTCATCCCATCACCCGTCGATTGATGAATTCCTCTTCACTGTGGATTTTATATTTAGTCTACTGAATCGTCTTTGGAAGCCCGAATATTCCATCCGGATTTAGACGCTGTCTTCAATAAGAGACCACATATATATTATTTTTACTGCTTTGTATATCATTGTCAGTTGTATTATTTGCATTTTGTTCAAATATATGTATTGAACTTATTCAAGCGTCTTCGTGTTTCTTTGTTGGATCTTGTGTAAGGCTTATCGGTGATCCGAGAGTGAAACAAGCCCGTTGTTGCTCATCTTTACATTGCGATAGTGGTACCCTTACACATATGTTATACAATGTGATGTGACAAGACACAGCCCGACAGTCAGTCTGACGTCCATTCAGCAAGGCCGTGTCGCTTATATATTCATTTTGTATTGTCATGGACGTTGCGTCAAACTCAATACGTTGAGAGGACAACGCGGCTTTACTTAATAAAGAGGTTAGGCATCTAGCCGTTATTTATTAACTTAATTGACTGAATATTTCTGCCACGCTAAAAGAATATTTCCTTTATACAACGCTTGGCCGTTACTTTGTGTATTCACATAAATAGTTATTCGCAAAGGCGATGCACATACTATTTTTTGTATTCTGTAACAGGTAGGTAACTAGACCCTAGGCATGACGTTCCCATTTCGTGTACTTAGCTTCTGCTTTTCACAATGAACATCTGAGAAGACGGGTCAGATGCCTGAAAAAAGCCGATTCCGCACGTTACGAGTTAAGGACCGTTCATACTGAAAGACGTAAGGTTCTTCCAATCCAGTATGTAAGATGTTCATATTGTCCAGCGATGTTAGCGATACCTACGTGGTAACAAACGCTTAAAGCGAGACTTTAGAATGAACATGCATACTGGTTCCATTGTTGCTCTTTTGTGCTTCGTGTCGCGTATGTGTCAGATGTTTCAAATGCACATGGCTCATCGGCATCTCAGGACAGATAAACAACGAAATGTTTTCCTATGTCAAAGTATTGTAACCTTCAGCAGTCACACACAATTCAGTTAAACTTCTCGCAGTGTGTGTAAATATGTTACCATTGAGGCTTTACATGCACTAAGTGTTACGTTAAAAAGTTAGAAAATTACACACACAATAAACAGAACTGGCCTGAATGCAGTGATGTCGCCAAAGTATATAAGCTTAAGCATAAATCGCTATCTGAATTTTTTGGGTGACCAATTTTGGGCATGCTGATGCATATATCACCCAATTTGGAGAGACAGTGATTGCATTTGATATTGTGTGATGTTGAATTTTAACAGTCAATGGTATTACTATATGTAAACGGCCTACCAGCACCAAGGAGTTTCACCCTGGGTCTGTTTCGTCCCACCATAATGCTGGCCGCCGTCGCATAAGTGAAATATTCTTGAGTAAGGCGTAAAACACCAAAAAAATAAATAAATAAATATTAGATGTAAGCCGACATCAACTCTCCTAACAATATTGTCTCGTCTCCAACTACTCAACAACACACTTTATTATTGAAATATTTAATAGTTATATCTATTAATTAATTAATAACAAGTTAGTCATCTCGTATCACATGTTATAGCCACTAGAAACTTGGAATGAAAAAACTCTGGCAACATGAAGCCAGCATGTAACTGTGGTTAGAATCGGCTTAGCCTGTCTGTGATCTGTAGAGGACAGCCATATCTTTAACCTGGGACCAAACCTGGTGGCAATCTCCACCGCCTCAGATCTTTTGGGTCCGGTACACCGTGACAAAGGTTAGAAAGCTCCCTCCGTAGAATGGTCAAAGTGGAAAAAGTTAACTTTACCTAACGTGAAATTTGCTTTTGTCTTGAACGTTTGTAAGAATTCGCAAAATTTCTGACAACACGATTATAAGAGAAAAAAACAGCGTAGTCGTGAAGTGATTAGAGCGCCTGTCTCTTAGGGATACATCAAGGGTTCGATCCAGAGTTCAGTCACACCAAAGATTTTTAAATCGGTAATCTTACTGCTATCTTGCCTGAGTGTCAGCGTAGGAGGATTGAGCTAATTACTGGTCGGTCCTATGTCAGTATTTGCTTGGGTGGACGCGTCGCGTCTAGTGTAAGAACATGGACTTCCACGCACTATAAATATGTCGACACTGGGTCCTGTCTATTACATGGAGACACATTCATCATATAGCCATTAAAAAAACATGAACGAAGAGATAATAATTAATTGAAAAAGAGCAAAACTTTCAAACGATGCTGACTCTCCAAAAAGAAAAAAGGGTTTCTGTTGACCGTATTCGTGCTTTTTACGATTTTGTGTAAGCGAGTTATGGTATATTAAGCACAGTATAAGTACTCGGGCCATGTTTAACTGAAACACATGGAATTGAACCCTAAGATCTCCAGTATCTGGAGGTAATATTGTATCGCTTTACGGGTCTCCTGCCACATGTCAGCCACTATCGGACACTGTATCTGCACAACCATGTTATTGACGTGAAGGATTGTCCGGAATTCTGTCTTTTTATTAGTTAAATGATCATAATATGTATATTCCGGTAAAGGTACGGCTTTTCTGGTTCTTCTGTATTCGGAGTCTATTAGTTTCCTAACTGTAATCAGCAAAAAGTAAAAGCTCTTGCTACATTTGCTACTGGCAATGGACTTTCAGTTCGACTGTAAATGATCTGAGAATTTATGTTGCTCGTAACTTCTAATTTTTTCTCTCCTCCATGTCTCCATAAAGGAGCTTATGTAATGAAACAATCTAAAACTCTGACCTCTAATGCCCGGAACTAAATAGGTTAGGTAATGGGTAGGGACACACAATGTAAAGGACATATATAGACAATTTAGAGTTAACATTTGAACATCTTGGCACAAATTTACGGAACATGTATATCCGTGGTATCTGGTCTGGGAGCGCATCTGGCACAGCATGAATAAGTTGGTTCATGACCGATGCTGATCATGAGAATTGAGGAGTAAGATAATATGTGGATGTCTTTATCGGTTGGTCTTCATATATTCCGTAGATAATGGCGATATTGTTCATGCTGGCCGAACTTATCTCCCAGTCGCTGATAGGGATATAGTATGAGAGTATTTCACTGCGCATGAAGTATCATATGTCGTCCGTCCTTACCGCTAATTCTTAGACTATGCTCTCGGCGATGGCCGCCTCGAGTCATTGTTTGGTCCGCATGCCCACAAAGGAAGGCCACATTCTCCTGATCAGATGATGTTTTTGTGTAAACTGACACTGCAGCAATGTCAATCTGGCTTCAGAAGGACTGACGAGCATGTAGAAGTGCCAGAGAAGCGGCGTGCTCTCTTGCTTTAAGCTGAAGACTTGTCCTCGTCGTACCCTCCATGTCGTCATTGATGGTTGGTGCAAGAAGCTCGTAGGCCTGTAGGGGTAATGTCGGCGGTGGTAGATGAGGCACGAAACTCGGGGTCACTCCACCTGCACCGAAACTCGGATAAGTACCCAGGTAGCCACCGTACAGACCTCCGGATATCTGGAAAAGAAGTCATACAAACGAAGCCAATTATGAATAATTAACTAGAACCTGCTCTTGTTCCGTCTCCATGTCCTCCGAAAGACTTGTACTGGGCGAGTGGTCACAGACTTCAACCGCATCGCCTCAAAAGACTAGGCACATGAAAGGCACTTCCTATTGGAGTGCAAAGACAGGTTGAGAGATGCCGCGGACCTGGTGAGACCAGTCCAATTAACAAAGCCCTTACCACGCGTCAAACATGAGCACAAGATCAACGCCTCCATCCCGGGTCTTCCAGTGTACTCAGGCTAATAGTGACTTCTCATTAGAGGCAAACTAGTGAACAATGACTATAGAACAGTCCCTGAACAACCTATAGCGGGCTGTTATTAACCGGAAGTCCGGGTGGAAATCTTCAGAGGGCATGATCAGAGCTTACAGTACAGCTCGGTACTATTTTCACAGATATATATTGTAACTCTAAACCATCGGCAAATCGGTGGCAGTTGGAATCCTATCTACTGAAGTTTGTCTATTGAAAGAGGACGACCATTAGAGATTTCATGTCTATTGTTACTGTACATAACAATAATATTTATTTATTTATTTGATTGGTGTTTTACGACATACTCACGAATATTTCAGTTATACGACGGCGGCCAGCATTATGGTGGGTGGAAACCGGGCAGAGCCCGGGGGAAACCCACGACCATCTGCAGGTTGCTGACAGACCTTCCCACGGACGACGTAACAATAATATAATTTCCTGGAATTAACTATTATGCTATGTTTTGGAATCAATATTCTTCACATACAACTCACACTGAGGTCTTACATCGCTGTTTAACGCCATCTTCAAGTTTTCACTTATCCGAAGGCTGTCAGTTTTATGGATGGAGGGCCATGCACTGAGTCCGGCAAAACCAGCGACCGTTGGAAATTTACTGACGAACTTTCCCACATATATATGTGTACTTGCGGTTTTACGTCGTAACTTTCCCATGTGTGACGTACAGAAATGCACGCCATAGACTGATGGAAGACAAATGGTCTTCAGCGAATGATAGACTGCACAAATGACAACTAGGGGCCTCCGAAGCCGAAGTGGTTAACGTGCGATGGCGGCATAATGGCCCTGGAGCCTCTCACCAATGCTGTCGCTCATGCTGGCTTTCTCACCGATCGTATGTGGGGAGGTCTGAAATAACCCGCGGACCGTCGTGGGTTTCCCCGGGGCTCTGGCCGGTTTCACCCCACCATAATGCTGGTCGCCGTCGTATAAGTAAAATATTCTTGAGCACAAAACACAAGCTCTACACATGGATATGTTGACAGCTGATTTTCTTGCAAAGCGAAACCCGTTACCTAAACTGTCTCCAGTTTTACTCTAAACTATGTTTCTGACACTGCTGCATTTGAAATTGTTCACACGTTTTAGTACAATATAACCGTAAAATAGATTTTATCTAATTTAAGGAAATATGATCTCACGGCAGTATGGTTTTAGAGTTGAAAGTTAGGATATTCGGTTATAAAAAGCAATGGAGTGTTATCTAACCCCCGTGTTTGCGTTAATGAGTTATTGGTGTCGAAACCGAGCTTATGAAGTTTAACACGAAGAATTAGAAAACGTATTCTGAGTCCAGTTTCTTTTCAATAATGTAAACGTCGCTGACTACAAGCAATTCTGGACTGATTTTACAGGCAGCTGAATATAGGCAAGTGACTAAAAGAATTTTGAACTAAAGCTGGAACTGAACAGATAGGGGGCGAATTCTGTCTGGGCTGGTAATAAGATTTTAAAAGGTGGTATTATCGAGTTAGAATTACTATCTACGAATGGTTTTCGTGAATATAACACATAATGCACCGTTTGTATAATTATATCTGTGCGGTCAAAAATGTTAAACAGACGAACAGCGAATTCTCTGAGTAAGCCTGCAGTGACACCAAGGTGTAAACAACTGGAAAACGAGGTATACAAATGTGCCGTAGGGGGCAATGACCTTTAAACAGATGGAGGAAGAATTTTATAGGTATGTCTGTGATCTAAATGGCACGAAATCATTTTCTTGCATACACAGTGATAGTGCTTAGGAATACAATACTTTCTACGCATTGTTAACTGGCTAGCCTTCCGTGAGAACGTAGTACCTGTAAGAGAATATCGGACTCTACGTATCGTCTAAGGTACGCTGACGGATAACTTGCCGATGGCGATCGGTCTGTTTAATTTCGCAATGTTGACAAATTGTGCGCGATTTCCCCAGAAAGTATCGAATACGACTCTGGCTAGTCAGATAGGTTTCCGTACGTGGTGAATGTTGACCTAGTAGCGCCGGGCTGGATAACCTCTCCCGCCGGTGGCTAAGCAGAGTTCTTGTGAGAATCCCGAAATGGACATCGATCAATTTGTACTGGGTATCATCCGATAATTCCAAATGTAATTGACGTAAGAAGATAAAAAGAATCCGTTTTCGGGGCTTGGCTTATGTTCAGTTCACATCTTACGATAACTCGGGTAGCCTGTGGCACGCCCGGCGAATGCGGGGGTTGGAAAGCGGCAGGTGTACATCGGGTTGTAAAATTTCGGGTACTCGTGACGGCAAAACCATAATACCTCAGGATAGATTGTTTCGGTGTAACAGCATTCCCATGGTTGGGGAGTATATGCACCTTCAACAGATGTTCTGTTGTTGAAAATCGCATCGCGGAATCAAAAGACTTAAATTCAGTGCTTTGTTCATTGGCAGCTGTTTTTGGTTTACAATGTTTAAATTTTCTATTTCACTAGTTTATTTATCTACATGTGAAGGATTAACAAAGGTGTCCGAGGATATGCCTACACTCCACCACCGACAGAAACCAAATGTGTCCAAGGGTACCTTTAATCCCCACAAACAAATAACAGATGTCAGAGGGTGCACAAACAGATAACAAAGGTGTCAGATGGTGCACAAACAGATAACAAAGATGTCAGAGGGTGCACAAACAGATAACAAAGATGTCAGAGGGTGCACAAACAAATAACAAAGGTGTCCCAGGTGTCTTATGCGCCCACATCACCGAATATTAAAGATGTCCGCATGTCTTAAACGCCCGGACCAACAAATAAGGAAGAAGAGCGAGGCTGTCTGTACAGCCACATTAACGGATAACAAAGCGGTCAGAGAACGCCTATGCGCCTCCACCAACGGATAACCTGATGCCCGACGGTGCCTGTGCCCCCCCCCCCCCCCCCCCACAACATATAACAAAGGTGTCCGAGGATGCCTATCATGCCAAACAACAGAAGGTGTCCGAGAGTGTCTATATGCCTCCACCACCAGATAGCACAGATGTTTTGGGATGCCTGCATACCCCTACAAGCATATTACAAGATGTCCGAGGTTGCCTATACGCCCTCACCAAAAGAAACAAAAATGTTCAGGGATGCTTATACTCCCCACTTCCCCTAGGCTGTGTCCGGTTTCCTCCCACCATAATGCTGGCCGCCGTCGTATAAGTGAAATATTCTTGAGTACAGCGTATAACACTAATCAAATAAATAAACAAATTTACTTAACACAAACAGATAAGAAAGATGTCTGAGGGTGACTCACCAACAGGTAATAAAGGTGTATGAAGACGTCTATACACCTCTACCAGCAGATAACAATACGTTCTGCCAACAGAAAAGAAAGGTGCGCGCCCTCAACATATAAAAAGGAGTCAGAAGGTACCTTTAAGTCTCCACAAACAGATAACAAAAATGCCCGACGGTGCCTATACGACTACGCAGATAACACAGGTGTACGAAAGGATCAGTATGTTCCGCAAACAGATAACAACAGTTTCCGAGGGTGCCTATACGGGCACACAAATAACAAAGGTGTACGAAGGGATCAGTAAGCCCCGCAAACAGATGAGAAAAGTGTCCGAGGGTGCCTATACGTCTACACAGATAACAAAAGTGTACGAGGGCATCTGTACGCCCCGCAAACAGATGACAAAAGTGTCCGAGAGTGCCTATACGTCTACACAGATAACAAAAGTGTACGAGGGCATCTGTATGCCCCGCAAACAGATGACAAAAGTGTCCGATGGTGTCTATACGACCACACAGATAACAAAGGTATACGAAGGGATCTGTATGCCCTGCAAACAGATGACAAAAGTGTCCGAGGGTGCCTATACGGGCACAGAGATAACACAGGTGTACGAAGGGATCTGTATTCCCCGCAAACAGATGACAAAAGTGTCCGAGGGTGCCTATACGATCACAGAGATAACAAAAGTGTACAAGGATGCATGCACAGCCCCACTAAGGGATAGCTAAGCTGTTCGAGTGTGACTATATTAACTCACCAAAGGATAACTAGGCTATTCTAGGGTAGCTATATCCTTTAATTTAACGATAGCCATTGTCCTAGATAGCAATGGTTCCAAAGGATAAGAAAACTTCTCAAAAGGTTAGCTATCTCTGGGCGTGGGAGTACAAATATTATCGGTCAGCTTTGTTCTCTATTGGCGTGGGAGTATAGGCCCCATTGTGTGGCGGGCAAAATTACCATTTAATCGCAAGTATCGATAAGAGTAAAAAAATTCTCACGATCCAGGAATATATATCGATATCAATAATTCTTGATCGAAAGTTAATTCCCCAGATGAGTACTTGGTGTGGGAATATCGGTACTCCCTACGCAGCTTATTTATCCCTGGGTGGTCTTCTCTGGGTAATTGACGACAGCGTATTTGAAAAAAAAAACAATAACAAAAAAACTGACGTAATCAACAGAAGGAGGAGTAAAACCATTCATCATAAACATATCATAACTGACCAGATACATCGCTATCGGCTGGCTGTCGAATATATTCATTGCTGGGAAAGACTAACGGTTAATGGCATCTTTTCTCAGTAGATTGGTTAAATATGTACTTAGCGGCCACCTTGTTCAGTTCTCACAGAAATGCAGACACTTAACCCTATACAAAATCTTCACCTCATTTGTACCGAATAGCAGCCACAAACCTATACCCTTTCATACAGCAAAGTGAAGGTTTCCAGCGATTATCACAGTATCTTGATAACTGGAAATGTTATGTGTAGGCCTACAGGTTTCTGTCAGACTGATGTTAGAGGTGCATTAAAATTAAAAAAAGACTTCAAAAATAGCTGCTACGTTTGGAAAAATAACAGGTAGCTCCAGCGACTTTGATTAATCCAATCCTTGTGTTTTAATGTGAACCAGAGAACGACATACCTGGGCAAACGTATGTGCAATGTATTCTAAAAATCAAAAAAGAGAATGAATTATTTCTGAACAAAAAAATTAAGTCACAATTACTGCTCTAGTAATATCCGTAGATTACAATTTTTTTCTTTTTGCTAACTAACTAAATAAATACACAACTCAAAGTAGAGACAAATAATGGTATCGTGCATCCGTTTTCTTAATTCAGTACCATACATATGCTAAATCTACTTGATAATTTAAAAACATTTTATATAAATATGTTTCAAATTTTATACCTATGCGCATTGAAAAATTGCACCTATCTTTCAATAGCATGCAAGCCATGTAACGGGTGTTTAGCAAGTCCACAGCTTAGTTGACGGCAACTCATTTAACCTCCAAGAGTTGTTTCCCTTATACCAGCTACAGTGCATAAACAACATAAAACTTAAATGTATCATTGCCACCATCTTTTAAAACTACTGCTGCTGGAAGTGAGCACAAAGCATTTTGTCACGTTGGTAACCTACACTGAAGTGGATAGTATTCCTGGGCCAAAAAGTTTCTTTTCTTCCAAACAGCCAAAACTCTTAAATATTTACAATTTGTACAGAAATAATTGTGCAGAAATTTAGGGTGTCTAACAACGGAGCAACGTCTCAAGCAGTGCCCCAACACTTGTCTCAGGATAATCTTGATTACAAGTTTTTGTATTGCGCATGTGTAGCCTAAGCCGCTAACCAAATACAGGAGGAGTGCTAAATGTTGAAACATTTAAGACACCATTTCAAATCAAGTCATACTACACGCATTGCTTCAAAAACAAATTTACTGTTGAACAATAATCAAATGATAAAAAAAATAAAACAATTTATTCTTGTAACTGTCCTTGGAAACATCCTGGTTATGGATATACGGACATCTAAAAGCAAGCATCTTCTTAAAAGTTGCATTTCTTATGTGAAATGTCTTTTTTAATGCAAATAAATAATAATTAGACCAAACATACACTGTATTTAAAGTCTGAATACAGGTTTGAAAATTTCATCTAGTGTGTGTCTGGGATTTTATGTCCTTTATAGTAATCCAATCAATTAACATAGTTCCGAGGAACAAACATAACAAACATAGTTCCGAGGAACAAACATAATTCCGAGGAACAAACATAGTTCCGAGGAACAAACATAATTCCGAGCAACAAACATAGTTCCGAGGAACAAAACATAATTCCGAGGAACAAAACATAATTCCGAGGAACAAACATAGTTCCGAGGAACAAGCATAATTCCGAGGAAAAAACATAGTTCCGAAAAACAAACATGATTCCGAGTAACAAATATAGTTACGCGAAAGCTACGCGACTGAAAAACTGCAAGTGCTTAAAAAGCCAAATTCGGACCAGAAATAACTAAATTTGTGGTTGTTACAATGTTCTGCAATAGAGAATCAATGTGTACACATTTTAAACTTCGAAGAGCACATCACTCTAACTGCAGTTATGTTTGAATGTATGACTGAAGTCTAAAGACGTATGATAAACCAGACTTTGTTGTAGAGTGAGGCGAGGCACGTTTGATGTTCACGATGTGGATCGGCTAGCCGAAATGGTTGCCCCCCAGGTCTACAACAATTTGCGCTTTTTCTTACTAATATGTGCTTTTTAGGTTAAAATTAAACATTAGTCATCGAAAATTTTAAACAATTAATAAATCATACGAACGTTTCACTTTGCTCTAAGCTGTATGTCTCGACGGTAAATTGTACATACATTGGAAGAGTTATGTCCCTTTCTACACAAACCCTTTGCTCGTAATAGTGCAGATATCACATTTTGCAACAGACCTTACCACAAATTTTCATTTTTGCGCACATACAGTTTCAATATAGGCTGTTTTAATAATTATTACAAGTTGAATTGGTATTCTATTAAAATTAAATTATCGCACATACATATATAACAAACAGGCAAATCTAAGATCTGCCTCACAAAATTATTTATCAAATCATTTTACCAAATTATTTATTCCTTTGAAGCATGTAATATTTAACAAACTCAAATAAAACTGCATTCACCTGAACAATGCAAAGGTTTAAAACCTGTTTATGCTTTAGTAGGACATAAAGCACGGTACGGTTGGTACAGATTTCTGCCGGATTGAGAATAAGGCCGTTGAGGGTACTGTAAATATTGATGTGATATCAAATAACATACCTGCATGCCGGCATCCTGTCAGGGCTTCTTCACATAAACACAAATCTGCTAACTAGAATAGCACTTCAGTTACATCAGACCAAAGGGACGGTATGTAATAAAAACCCGGTGTTGCTGTGTTTATCGAAAACGGAGCTGTTAAAACCAAGTCTGGGTTCGAGATAATAGATCGGTGTCGGGGTCTGATATATCAGGTCGGATTTGAGAAATCATGTCGAGGTGTGAGATAACATGTAAATTCCCTTTTAAGGCTGCGTAACGCTGGAATGGTGGAGTTTATTCTTAATAAAAAAAATCTTACCACGAGTCCACTGTGTTGTTGTGACGTCCACTGAGGGGACAGGGACATCCTTAACCCCGGGACCCCTCCCGGCGGGATGTGTTTCTCCCTCTTCCGCCACTTGGCTCGTCTATTCTGGAACCACACCTGCAACCAAATTAAGGCAGGAACTACAATACCTGATGAAACTGGTGAAAGGATGAGGTTTCCTGTTGTTTTGGTCTAGTTTACGGATTGACGGCTTTAGTATGAGTTACCAACACTCAAGTACAGAAAGATGTTTGATTTAACCACGCTTTTATTTTTTTATTTATTTGATTGGGTTTTTTATTCCACACTCAAAAATGTTTAATTTGTACGACCGGGGCCAGTATTATGTTGGGAGGAAACCGTGCTGGCACTTTAACTTCTCAGCCCACCCCGTCATATTTTATTCGTTTACCCCACCGGTGTTTAACGCCATACTTGAAAGTTTTCCTTTATATAAAGGCGTTAAGGGCTAGTGGAGGATGAAAGTGGAGAGCCAGGAGCGTGCCTCCGTCTCTCGCCAGGCACTTAACAAATTTCTTGACTGAAAGTCGCTGGATTCGAATACTCAGCCTCACTGACCAAGATTTAACGAGCATGCGCTTAAACTCTATGAGGTAGCGAGGGCTCATGCACTGCATGAATATCGGCACCTATTCCAGACTATAAGTTAATACCGGTTTAAATTCCACAACTGTGCCCAGAAGACCATCATTCAAAACTCTGCTTAAAATCTGATAAGTCTGCTATAATAGTAATTTAACGAGTACACAGGACAAAATAAATCGTTTACATGTATTTTTCAAATGGATGTCAGATAAGACTTTATTTGAAAACTACAACGCTTCAGGGAAGATTTTGTCAAGTGATATTGGAAACAATGGTCAGGTAAATTTGCGATGAAACGGATATTATCCGAAAACCAGCTGTCTCTAAAATCTTCTTGAAAAACACAAAACACACTTATAACGCTCAATGACCATGTATAAAGCGACGCTGCGCTCGTGCATCAGGGTTGCTATGGTAACGACATGGCATCGTGTAGCAGTGATATCGAACCTGTATTCTGGACTCTGGTAACTTGATTCGGTTGGCCAGTTTCTCCCGCATGAAGATGTCGGGATAGTGTGTCTTGCGGAAGGCTCTCTCTAACTCCTGAAGCTGACGTGTGGTGAACGTTGTACGGTTTCTCTTTGTTCTTTCCCCGGTTCTATCCTCACCAGCGCTCATTTCCATCATCCCGCCAGCCTCTGCTAGCCGAGCCGTGCCGCCCAGCTCACCTAGATACACAACAAAGCCAATCAACATCAGGCCTTCACAGGCTTGTTTGTGCACGAAACTAGGAGGAATAAACTCATTACCTTTTTACCTCACAGCACAAGTATACTGTGAGGGCGAATTTAATATTAATTTCAACATTTTCATCAAAATGATATGAATTATTTCTTGAATATATTTGTTTAGTTTTTATGGTAGGAGGAAACACACGACCACACGACCACACGACCATCCGTACGTTGCCGGCATTTAGCGCCGGAGAAAAGCCAACATGATGTTTTGAATTAAAATATCATCAAAATTTATCACTTTCGTCTTGAAGTTTAAAATGATATTGCCACAACACAGTATGTATATCAGTAGTATACACGTAAAAGACACCCTGGTGAGCTGAAGGCATGTAGGAGAAGAGAAACATTAATAAACACACCCACATTCTTGGAATGCTCTGAGACATCTAATAGTAGAGAAACATTAATAACGCACCCACATTCTTGGTGTGCTCAGAGATGTGTGGGGGTAAAGAAACATTAATAAACACACCTACATCCTTGGTGTGCTCGTAGAGATATATAGGCGTGGAGAAACATTAATAAACGCACCCACATTCTTGGTGTGCTCTATGACATGTAGGAGTAGAGAAACATTAATAAACGCCCCCACATTCTTGCTGTGCTCAGAGATATGTAGGCGCGTAGAAACATTAATAAACGCACCCACATTCTTGGTGTGCTGAGAGACAGGCAGGAGCAGAGAAACACGAATAAACACACCCACATCCTTGGTGTGCTCAGAGATATGTAGGAGTAGAGAAACATTAATAAACGCACCCACATTCTTGTGTGCTCAGAGACATGTAGGAGTAGAGAAACATTAATAAACACACCCACATCCTTGGTGTACTTAGAGATATGTAGGAGTAGAGAAACATTAATAAACGCACCCACATTCTTGGTGTGCTGAGAGACAGGTAGGGGTAAAGAAACATTAATAAACACACCCACATTCTTGGTGTGCTCAGAGATATGTAAGAGTAGAGAAATACGAATAAACGCACCCACATTCTTGGTGTGCTAAGAAACAGGTAGGGGTAGAGAAACATTAATAAACGCACCCACATTCTTGGCCTTCTCAGAGATATGTAGGCGTGGAGAAACATTAATAAACGCACCCATATTCTTGGTGTCCTGAGAAACAGGTAGGGGTAAAGAAACATTAATAAACACACCCACATTCTTGGCTTGCTGAGAGACATGTAGGAGTAGAGAGTCACGAATAAACGCACCCACATTCTTGGTGTGCTCAGAGATATGTAGGCGAGGAGAAACATAAATAAACACACCCACATTCTTGGTGTACTTAGAGATATGTAGGAGTAAAGAAACATTTATAAACGCACCCACATTCTTGGTGTGCTCAGAGATATGTAGGAGTAGAGAAACATTAATAAATACACCCACATTCTTGGCTTGCTCGGAGACATGTATTAGTAGAGAAACATTAATAAACGCACCCACATTCTTGGTGTGCTCAGAGATACGTAGGAGTAGAGAAACATTAATAAACGCACCTATATTCTTAGTGTGCTCAGGGACGTGTAGGACTAGAGAAACATTATCAAACACTCCCATGATATTGGTGAGCTCAAACCGTCTATGTACGTATGTATGAGTAGGTAAGCACTTATAAACCCAACAGGGTTTCCCAAGAAAACACCATGGATGTGGGTGTATTAATGTTTTTTTCGTCACTCATAAACGATCGTTTCGGACTTAAGCAGGCGGGAGTATCGCTGGTTTATGTGGTTAAAGCCTCTGCAACAACCAAGCTCTTGACCACTACGCTCGTGTCTTCTAGCTCTTACTGCTTCAGGTATGAGTCAGGAGGACTGACAGGTACCTAGCGAATGTCGTCGGTTTACTCCCACATACACCTATTTATTTATTTATTTATTTATCTGATTAGTGTTATACGCCCTACTCAAGAATATTTCCGTTATACGACGGCGGTCAGCTTTATGGTGGGTGGAAACCAGGCATAGTCTGGGGGATACCTCACCATAAGCAGGTTGCTTCCTAGGAATGGCGGAGGAGGAAGCCAGCATGAGCCCACAGTCACTGCACTCATACACCTGATAGTTGTCGTATAAAAGCTCTTGAGCACGGCAACGAAATAAAATAGTTACATATACATTTAACGTATGAAATAAATGTCATCAGTAAAGAAAATCCTGACATTTTACAAATAATAAGTAAATTGCATCAGGGGGTCTAAGTGACGATATTTATATTGCTACCTCACAGGAACACCATGCCGAAAACACCAGGCGTGACGCTCTACCGTCACTGCATAATGACACCAAGCCGGCCAGTTTGGAACTATCTTCTTGTTCTGAGAGCCAAACCAAGCAAATAACAAGTTGTCAAGTTTACAGTGTACATGTAATTCGACCTGAACTGAACTCCTTGGGCTGATCACTCAAATACTTCTTCTAGAAACCCGACTACTTCTTAGTAAAGCGTTTATACCGAGATGTCTGAGTGTAGCGTTACATCAATTACACAGATCCCGTCTTCCGAACACAGCTTACCTATAATTTGTAACTGTGCCTACTCTAGACTAGAGGCCCGCACATGACTGCGCAGCAGCCATATAGTTTGATTGAGGTTGCTTTGAGACTTTGATATCTACGTCAGGGATCGATTTGTACGGACAAATAGTTTAATTACTTCTAAACGAAAAGCCAAGCGTTGAATTTCGCTTAGGCCTGGAGTTTGTAGTCAGGCTCATTGACAGTAATTGCAACAAACATATTTATTTCGGACAGCCAGTCTTCCACGCAATTTAACAATGCCTGATATAGTATTAATATGTCAAGCTTCTACACTCAGGTGGTAACCACATTCAATGGCTGTAATAGGCGAGTTTCGTCTTCGAACTCTTTTATGGCTAAAAGTAAACCATGTCCTTGAGTATCATGTTACCTATCAAAACTGTGAGGCAACTATTTTTGATAACATTTACTATAACATGGACGTACGAAAAACGTTTCACGAAAAACAATTTAGAGGAGACGAACGATGGATAAAATTGAGGAGGTGAACGTTTGTGAACTGGGGAAGTTCCTAATGGATCGAGGTGTCACTTGTGCCTACGGGACACGGTTCGACAGGTGACCGGTAAATTGATATCAGCAAACGGTATCTATCATGTTTTACAAGTCACATGTACAATACGGAATTTTTTACCTTTCACGACAAAAGATTTCGAATTCGAAACTCCTCTTTATAAATATACGTTTTCATTTTCCTATGCACAATCTTTCATGCAATTCAACAGCGTACGTAACAATAATTTGGCAAGCTTCTAAAGCCTTGTGGGGTTGGCGATTGGTCGAAAGTGATATGAAGTACATGCGAATTATAAGAGTATATGTACGGTACGTTTGCACTGTTTGTGCTAGGAAGATGTGTTAACTACAAAGGATGTAAATTACAAATTAAATAAAACAGAATGACACCCAGACTTCGTACCACTTTCATACGACATCACAGGCCGTTTTAAAATCACGACAAAAACCAAGGAAATCATACAGCATCACCAACTGACTGGTCTCCTTTATCTTGACGATCCAGCGATAGCTGGCTTCTCCGACTGGCCAGTAGAGTTAATACTTACACAGTTACAACTCTGATGTGTATGTTTTTATTTTTTCAAGTAACGGTCATTTCACGAATTCAAAAAGAATTCAAAAAGATTCTAAATGTTGTTGTAATCTTTATAAGCATTTTCCATTATCTCAAGAAAAGACTTGAAGACTTAATTTTCGAAACGCTTACGCTAATCATTAACTAACAATGCATGGTCCTAAAATATATTATAGGGTATTATGTATAGCATGTCAAGGATTATCAGTTATTTTCACACGTAACACGCATATATATGCCAACATTGCACGAGTAACAAGATGCTGAGTACAATAACTCACTTAGCAGAAGTAAGACACAACAAGACCAGGTGTGCATATGCATGTATATAGCACCGCAGGTATGTAAGACTGGGCACATTGGGAAAATTTAAAAGTGTCGCCATGTTAGATATATATGATTATGTTCTCCGCTGACGTCACGCGAACATTGTATTACCTGTTAGCCACATGAGGTACGAGTGACGCAATATTTCCGGTTTCTCTAACATAACATGGCGTATGGCCTCGAGAAAAGTGCAGATTAAAAGTTGATTTATAGAGTTAGTAGGCACGTCGGCAACAAATGGCTCTGGTCGATTAGGTCTTTCACAACCATCTTTCAAAATAACCAAGGTTACCGCATATTATGGGTTGTGTTTTTATCGAAAATAGAAGCATAACGCGGTAGAGTGTGACAGGCCTCGTTTTTCTTGTCATTTACTGAAAGTAGTTTTTATCGTGTTGTATAAAAAAAGTTGTGTAACAAATTATAAATTACGCCCATAGTCACGCCTGCCATTTTTTAAAAATAACTATGACGTCATCTGAGGCAATGAGTTCTTGGAGTTAAAACCAGGCTTATGGAGTTTAACGTTATGAATTAGAAAAGATATTCTGACTGGATTTTCCTTTCAATAATATACACCTACAACATATCAATGTGTAGAGCTTGTGGCGTTAAGTGTCACTAACTAAATACAATTTTAACTGAGTATAGGTGATTTTACAGAAAGCTGAATATAGATGACTGGCTAAAAGATATAGACTATTATACCGTCACCTATCATAATATGGATATTACTACCGCCATCTATGTTGTTAGAACAAACTATAAGTTAATCCCCAGATTGGCACAAAACAATTATCTACACTGCGCCTGTTCATTTATTTTCACATCAGCGGTTGAACATATGGATTAGCTTTAAGATGTAATCTTAAAAAGAATCTGTTCTTTTCATGAAAATTTTGTACATAAACTGTTGTCTAAGAGTATATGTAACGCTGGAGTTAAAAGTAATAAACAGTATGCAGAGAAGATGCAAAATTGTTACAAACACAAGAGTTAGTAATTGTCTTCTCTTCTCTTGTTATACCCTAGTCTTGATTGTTACAAACACAAGAGTTAGTAATCGTCTTCTCTACTCTTGTTATACCCTAGTCTTGATTGTTATAAACACAAGAGTTAGTAATTGTCTTCTCTTCTCTTGTTATACCCTAGTCTTGATTGTTACAAACACAAGAGTTAGTAATCGTCTTCTCTACTCTTGTTATACCCTAGTTTTGATTGTTATAAACACAAGAGTTAGTAATTGTCTTCTCTTCTCTTGTTATATCCTAGTCTTGATTGTTACAAACACAAGACTTGGTAATCGTCTTGTCTTGTTATACCCTAGCCTTGATTGCTATAAACACAAGACTTAGTAATCGTCTTCACTTAAATCTTGCAAATACCATTTAAAATTTAAAAAAAACGTAACTTTTTTGTTCCCATTTAAAGACACATGTAAATGCATTTAACTGATATCGAAGCATACAACATAGTCCTCCATATTTAGAAAAATATGTAGAGATCACAATCTCTATAAAATTCGATCGTTTCGTTTTGGCTGCGCTGCATGCTTTGCATCTGTATTTATGCATATCGCATTCTGAGCAATTCTGCACAGCGAAAACGAATGGATCTGATTTAATTGAGATCATAAAAAAGCCTTGCTGGTAGAGTTAGCGACAGTATTACATCTGTACAGTCATTAACCTTCCTAGATCTGCCCGTTTTTTTACTATACACGGTTTTTATATATGTAAAACAAGAAAATGTTCGGCGTAATACACAAGTGTATAAAAACAGTTTTCACATTCTAACAGTAATTATTTAAGGTACTATATTATCTGACCACTTCTTTTTGTTACTCTCTTGAGTTTGTTCCATTACCAATACTTGATTTTGTTTAATGTTTAATTGTGTTACAGTTTAATGTTTTCTGGCGTTGTTAGGAAATAACTTTTTTGAAATAGTTTTTATATTTATTGACAATTACTTCCAGATTGCTATATTATCAAAGTATTATAAGAATATAACCTGTAAATATTTAACTATGCTGGCGGGATCCCTAGCACGAAATGGAAATTGTATTTCTGATGCGCATGTATTAAAAGTTTTCTTGTTAACTTACTTAATTTTATTTACTTCGGCAAACCTTCGGGAAATTAACATATCAATTTGACAGGTGGGACATAAAAGACAGTGACTGAGATAGACATGGATTATGAAAATTGTGATAAGTGGGTTATAAGCGGTTCTCTACATTATATATCTCCCGTACAATATTCTGACTCCATTCTCACCCTTAAACCTATAGTAAAACTCTCGCCCCTCTGGCCTTACATACGTCTTTCATTATTGTTGAACTAGTTTTAAGCTGAGTGTGGCTCTAAGTCAGGTGGTACGTGTAATTCTTAGGGATCTGTCTGTTTTCCTGCACTCAAAAATTTATAACCATCGCGTAGGCTTAGTAAAATTCGTGAAATTCAGTTTGCTGTATAACCAACTGCACAAATATCTACTCTACTGACTCTACTCTACTGACTCTACTCTACTGACTCTATACTCTACGACCCACATATCCTTAAATTGGACCGGCCCAGCTCAAGCACAGTTGGTAGAGCGTCTGATTCGGGAGCGGTAGATCCAGGGTCAACCCTTGGTCGTGTCACACCTAAGACCTTAAAAGAGGGCCTTGAAGGGGATAGTGCAACAACTGGTTGACCCGTTTCAGTATAATGGCTCGGGCGGGACGGCTACTTACCTTCGGTAAGGCGTCTCAGTGAAGCAGCACTAGATAAAAGAGCGGTGCAAATCCGTCCTGCAACAAGGAGGCACATCACATGCACTCTAAGGATTCTTTTGTCGTCATATGACTGAAAAATTGTTAAGTATGACGTTAAACCCCAAGCACTCACTCACTCACTCTTTTAATTGCCGCTATAGAGAAATGTATCTACTCTACTGATTCTACGGTATTGACACTTCTCTACCGACTGTACCCTACGGTCCGCATACCCTTGTGTATATTGTGACCTACCGGAGGCTCCACGCCCAGGGTAATCCTCGCGATCACCAATCACCGTGTCATCACGCTTCAAGATGTTCGTAATGGAAAACTTCAAGTCTGACACAGGTGTTTTTGTCTCTTGTGGTTTTTGATCATTCGTGTCTCTCTCTTCGTCACCACTCTCAATAGCTCCACATTCACCGACTGTATCTTCCTCAACTGGCTCTGTTTTGACGACCCCCTGTGTGTGGTCTGTGTCACAGGGGCTGGGTGCGGGCCCAGGGGACGCGTTGAACAGCCGGCAGGGGTCAGGCGATACACTACCCATCTCCAACGACATTAAGCAAATATTTGATCGCGAAAAGACACCAGCTATTTATGGCAGTTTTTGCTGTTTTGGAACAGGATATTACAAAATGGATTGCCATCAAAATGTATTTGTTGAGAAATCAATTGAGGTTTCATCTCCTGCCCGTGTCAAGCGAGCGCTGTCATTTGCACGGCTTCACGGCTCTTATTCCCGCTAACTCGCCACGCTAATCGCTCGCCTGACAGAATTATGGAGCACAATAACCTAACTGATCGTGGTTGAAAACAAAATTAATTGGTAGACTTGTAGAGATTCGCGTATTTCGTGCGATTGACTCTGATCAAAACCCCCCAACTTAATTACCCGACGGCGTCTCCTCTTCCCCGCTACATGCGCACAGGTAAAGTAAGTTTTATTTCAATTAGGAACAATAGACCGAGCTCAAAATTAAATGTCAAACAATTCCTAGACGAGCACTGCCGGTCGCTTTCTTAGAGGGATTCAAATAATTGATTTATAACGCTAATTGCCGACGTCTGAATGGTAACAAAGTTAACAGTGAATAATAACTGTGATACAAAGATAACAGAGCGAGGACAACCGGGTGATGTGGCTCCCCGTTTACACAAGTGGCTGTCTCCAGCCGACTGGGAAAGACAGGCAGTTAGTCATGGGGAACTTCTGGGTCTTCTCTCTTATGCTCTCGCTCAGCACACAATGCTGCCTAAATGCCAGTGCCCGTATTCAGGATACATATCGAACTATAACGTTCCGAGACTATGCAGATAAATATAGAGCTGGATATGTTCCATCAAAACCCTAATAAAAGACCTCATAATAAGGAAAACTTTTAGAGATGTATATGCATGGATAACATGACCCGATGTGTCTTTAACAAGTAAGCGAAAGATTAAGGTTAGCATGTACTTATATCTGGCCCAGCAGCGTTGTAAAGGGCTGATTTTGTAGTTTTTATTAACAACAAAGATCTGAATTGAATAATATCCGTTACAACGAAGATCAGCAGAAGTTTTGATAGAGTAGATTTGTTACGGATGATGTTTGGCAAACTAACAGAGGTTAGGCGACAATTATCAATGCGACAAATTCTTCAGGCTACATCTCAATATGCGACAATTTTGCAGGCGACAGATCTGAATGCAAAAAAATCGGCATGCGACAGTTCTGCTGCCGAATGCGACAAATTCTGCATTCGACAATCCTGGCCATTAAAAGGCCATTATATATTCATGAACACTATCATATTTAAAAGAAATCTTTCTCTAGTATAATGATATTATGAGTAAAAAATCTCTATACTACCATACTAAGTTCATGTATCACAGGTGTCTGTTATGATGTAACGAAAACTGTATAAATTGTCTGATTGAACTAGTATTCTATGTTTTGACCAATACTTATTTTATACAGTCAAATCATTGTTACGGTGTTTATAACACCAGAGTAGTAAGTAATTCTGATGTATGTTATTTCTATAATTCAAACATTATATTTGAAAACACATGAATCATCACTAACGCATGTGGCATGAGATTCTGCATTCAGTTAGTGATATGTTAAACACTGGTAATGGTAATATGTCAGCAACTTGAAGCAAAAAGCTACTGAAATTTATTGTACTGAAATATCGCTGGCTGAGCTATTATGTGCTAACTTTGTACTTTCCGAAACAACATGTGAATTAGCAACTATAAAAGACATCAAACAGATATTTTTATCTCAACTCATGTGTACACCACGTAATTGACCAAAGTTGGACAGTCACAGACGGATGTGTCTACACATGCAATTTGTTACTCATACGAAACAGTTTTTGACACTAGGAGAAAAAAATCAGTTCAGCTGTTTTCTCAGTTGGCGCAGTCCATGTGTAAGTAAGGGCTATCCCCGCGCTTGATATGTTTGTCACAACTACTGCCTGAGGTTGAAGTGTTCAAGCTAGATGGTCACCCTGTCGAGTTAATTTTTCTAAATATTAAAATTCACCTTAATTTATAGGTATACGACGCATATGTATAGGCTTGTAAAACTATGTTTCACTAATATATTGATGTGGTCTTACATGAAGCTCTTAAGATGTTATCCATTACACATGCTACATAGGTTACCACATACGTTTACTTCGTATTATCGCCCATGTTCGCATTAACCAATTTAGTAAGTTTTTTGAACAGTTCAAACGTACCTAATACGTTAAATTATGTTAGCCTGAAAGAATGATGCAAATTCCTATGTTTATATAGCCTTCAAACCCTTCTTACCAGCAAAGCTTTATCTACTGAGGGACTCCAGAAAAATGATATTTTCCAACACGGCAATATATCTAAACAAACACAACAGGCCAAAAAATCCCCTGCAACGTAATATGTATCACTTCAAATAAATAATTATTGTGCAGAAACAACTCATTTAAAAGTCTAATAGATATTTTCTGATTATTGAAAATAACAAATTTGCTTGAAAAATAAATCAAGTAGCTCGTAAAATTACATCCGCTGTACTGAAAATGGTAACATGTTTACTTTAGTTGTTTTAAATAGTTGGAATAAAGGGCGTTATGCTCGACGCATTGTTGTTGTTGTTGAAAAGTGTCAGTACCGAGAAAAGATAGTACGATGGTATGATGATGGCCTCACTCGGCTTCCATAAAAAGGTATAACAGGACCAGCTTTCGAGAGCTTCTACTACCAGGAACAAACGAGGAATACCCAATAGCTCAAACATAGATATCCGATTTCAAATTCCGAGGAGTGGAGCAGGCAATTTTTAAATGGAATCTGCGAAATTATCACGTCACTTGAACACCCAGTATGCATCACTTGAACACCCGGTACACGTCACTTGAACACCTGTGATCCACTAGCAAACCGTGGGTACGAAGAATGAATGACCCGCTGCAAACAATGGAGCCAGTGTGAAAGATCGCGGTTATACACCTGGTAATCGGCTACATAACAGACCAAAGGTCTAACCTACTTACATAATGACGCTATTGTTCGAATCCGAGTCCTTTATTGTTACGTATTGTCCAGTTTTGAGGACAGTTCTTAGGACATGCACTGGCATCAGAATTAATCTCGATTTCTAGGTAGTTTGCTTTCGTCAGATATATACAGTAATGATGCATATAAGACGAAGCCAAATGCCAGACCTTATGCAATCTAAATAAACTGGCACTATTCATGTAGGCAAGAAGTCTAGGAGAAAAAGCACGGTCTTCGAGGCTATCAGTTTAGACGGACCCCGATGACAAGTGAAATCTTGATGAAGATATCTGGATTTCACTCTGTCTTTGTGCCTGTTTTACACAAGACAACAACCAACCCATTAAAATGACCCCTCAAAGCACATGTGATTTACGCAGCGTACAGAATGAAGACTACAAAATTATCAAATCCTCAGAAATTCTTGTAAAAAATGGCATTGGGTAGAAAATACAGAACTTTTTAAAATTTCTCCACCTATCGAAACAGATTAAGACACAATACAAGTGTTTTTTATCCATAGAAGAACATTTTAAACTTGCCTGGGAAATGAGTGTCCAATTAATTAATTTTGACGTCAATAAAATGTTCCAAGTTCAGTGAATTCTTTCTAGACACGTGAAATGTAGTGCTCTAGATGCGCGCGAGGCTGTTCTACGTGATAGTTCAAAGGTCAGGAATTGAAAGAAATGTGTGCACTTGCCCTTGCTAACATTAGCTCATATCTCCACAATATGGCTGAAATATTGCGGACGTGGGCCTTAAGCCATAATCATTCATTCATTCATTCATAATTAGGTTATGTGTATTGTGTATATTTTCTTTTAAGAAGGATTATTGTGAACGTTTCACAGAGATTTGGTAGAATACAAATTTTAGATAGGGGTAATAGATAGGGTAATATGCAAATTTTCAGAGCCTAAGAGGCGGGAAAGGGCCATGTCTGTTCTGTTTTAAAAGAAAAGGAATAGCCTGTTCTGTTTTGTGGTAGACGCCAATAATTTAAGCTCTCTCTCTCAAACTATTTCCTTTAACAGTACTAACACACTCATCATACAAAGGTAAGGTGTGAACTTATTTAAAACTAGCAGTGATAAGAGTTGTGTAACTCCGTTATTCACAACTTATCATGTCTCCTGTCAGAGAAACTGGGAAATACACAAAATAAAACACTCGCGTGCAACAATAGCGCCAGTGTGCAATCGGAAAGAGTGACCAGTGTATTGTAATAAAATCTTGTGCACGTAATTTTCCACTTAATTGGACTTATATGAGGTTGTTCAAGTCGAACCAGCTGTTTGGGGAAAAGCCATTAGTGTGATGAGAGAGACGATGAATTCTTTTGTGAATGTATGTAAGCTTATTATTCACCACCGATCTACCTCCCCAACCTGTCGCTGAAATTGTGCGGTTAAGTTTATTTTTCACAGGACTTGGTGTACAACGACGTGAAAGCAATATGCATATGTTGCTGCAACGCTAAAGCTGACATTCAGTAAAGCTAAAGCTGATAAATTCTGCTGTGAGCGTGTTCAAATGTCTTTAATGTTAGTTAGCAACTGTCCAAAGATCACTGGGGGCCTCCGTGGCTCAGTCGGTTAAAGCGCCAGCGCAACGTAATGACCCAGGAGTCTCTCACCAATGCGGTCGATGTGAGCTCAAGTCCAGCACATGCTGGCTTTTTCTCCGGCCGTACGTGAGAAGGTCAGCCAGCAACCTGCGGATGGTCGTGGGTTTCCCCCGAGCTCTGCCCGGTTTCCACCCACCATAATGCTGGCCGCCGTCGTATAAGTGAAATATTCTTGAGTACGGCGTAAAACACCAATCAAAAAAAAAATCCAAAGATCAGTGGTTTTATACTGGGCACTCCGGTTTCCTTCACCCATAATACACACCACCATGGTATAAATGGAAACGTTTTGAGTTTAACGAACATTTAATAAATCGATAAATGTAATGCGTGCCGTGCGACCCAAGAAGTTGGACCTGAACTTAACAGTCACTATATGTATATCCAATTTAAGCTCATAAGGTCTGCATATAAAGGTTCAAATGTGATTCAAAATTTTGACTTACGTTAAAACTGGCTCTACGGAATCGGCCCGGACTGTGTTAGAACTGAGCGTCTGACCCACAGGACCTTATTTCTGTTATGATGTAAAATGTTTGGGAAAGCCATCTTGCAGTTGTCTGTCTGGTATTTTTGTATGGTAAACGAGCGATTTTTTCAACAACAAGAATATCAGTCCGTTGAACCATTCAGGAAATATGCAGCTCTTGATGATTCAGAAACCAATAAAATGTTACTCTGTGTTATATTTTCCTAATAAATCAGTGTAGAAGTATAATAGAGACAAAAAGGCAAGCTTTTGTGTGTCAGGAGGTTTGTGGGGCCCTTGGAACATGAAGCTCTCTTTGATCTAAGTCAGATTTAGTGTTAGCTTCAAAACAGTTAATTGTGATAAAATTGTAACTCACCTTAAAGGTGGAGAAAACAAAAAAGTTACTTTAAGCTCAGGCGAAAGAGTGCGTCAAAATAGTTGTATATGTAGTCTTCGATATTTTTTTCGATTTTTCTTTAAAGAGAACAAGGCAATTGAAAATAATTGTTGTATTGTATGGTTTTGGGATCAAATTTTGGTATATATAGTTATGAGAATGTAAGGCATGGTTAAAAAATATATTTGCACCAAAATTTGGCCTTTTGAGCTAACACATGCGTTCAACCTTTTTTTTTGATCATATTACTTGTTTTAATGCGTTCATAAATATAATCATAATTTAGGATAAAGGCGTGTTGTGGATTACAGATAATAAATTTACATTCTAATAAAGATTATTTAGAACATTATTCTGGGAAATCGACATATACCAAATGGTGGTTCCAAATACCCACCATGCACAAGTATTTTCAAATACCCTTTTCTCCTGAAAAAAAAACTTCAAAAAGAATTTTAAACACCATATTAGCAAATAAAGCTTTCACGCTTTTTCATCTGATTTTGGCATTATTGTTATGTTTTTTGCTCCTGTAATGATTATTATGTTTATACTATGCGAGTCTTAGACATTCGTAGCGAAAATTGATATCAGCATTTAAAATCAAGTTGGAAATAATACACCATAAGTTGGAACTAAATATAAACTAAATATAAGACTTAAGAACAAGACCGCTTTGTGAACTGGGGGCTAAAGGTTCAAGCCATACCCTTTACAGTGCATGAGCCGCTCTCTAGCCACTAACAAATTTTTGTATAGATTCCTTGAAGAGCACCAAGGCTATTGGAGTTACGGTGATAAAGCTGGAAGTGATGTCATAAAAAATTGTTTTTCCCTAATGTATTTACAACTGCTACATTATTCCAGGGGGATGGGATAGGATGGGGTGGGATGGGGGGACCTATAAAATTTTATTGATGTACATCGATTAATCGTCCGCGGCTGAAAATTAGGGATGAAGCTAAGCTGAAACACATGCCTCGCACTGGATCCAAGGGTCAACGTTTTCTAGTACAGTAATGTACAGCTAGCACTGAGAGCTGCACATGCGCATGCAGGGAGTATGGGTTTAACCCGGTACTTCCTTTCCATCATCATATGAGTTAAAAAAATTTTGACCACGGCGTTAAATATCAACTACATGTAATTAAATAAATAAGAAAATAAAAATAAATAACTCGATTTGAGTCTTTATAAAGATAGTTCTAACGATTATTAACGTTACTACAGAACATTATTATAGAACAAAGGAGAGGAACTCAGATTACACCGTGTTGACTATACTTCGTCATGTCAAACAATATTTCTGCTTATTAAAATAAAAGAATTGCTTACCAGGTCATAACCCATTTGTATCATTTGCCTTATGGGTTAAGCATGCAAAAAAACACTAACAGCAATGCCGGAAAAAATCTAAGGAACCGTACAGCTAATATGGATAGACAAGAATTTTGAGGAAAAAATGACAGGTTTTTTTTTTAAATTACGACTTGTGGTGTGTTTCGAAAACACTGTGTATTTATTTGTTTGGTGTTTAATGCCATTCCCAAGAACTTTTCACTTATTCGATGGAGGTAAATATTATACTCGGTATATACAGAACATCAGGATGTTGTTAGAGCGAGATTTCTGTTGTACCACCCTCTTGAGATTAACCAACTCCCAAAAAATAATCTTTTAAAGTTCAGAGAAAGTCTGTTGTCTGAGTAATGCTAGAATATTCTGCTGTTATGTTATAATAACAGAATACATTCTAGCACCACTCAGACAAAAGATTTTCTGTTAAAATCATGTCAAATGTAGGCTATTGCTATCTTCCTAATGGATTAGTTGTTAGTACAATATTCCAGTGTAAATGGGGCCAATACGGCTTAGAGATAAAGCAGGGATTTGATGTCTTAAAAGAGGAAAGTTAAGTGCGTGTAAAAAAACAAAAACCTCAGACATTTGACACACACAAAACAGGAAAACAGGAGCATATATTTGTATTTGCTTTGACAACGGATATTACAGTGTGTTTGTCCCCCATTTTAAGTAGTTGTACATCATCGGATGAACATTCTTTGAATCAACGCTGATAGCGCCATACAGTTGCAAATCACTAATTTACAACATGTCCAAGAACAGACTTGTGGTAGAATCAAGAACTTGACGTCAGTAATATTAGCATTTTACCTTCTGTATCCAAAAGTTATACCGAGCTAATGAGGTACTCTTCTGATTACGTGCAGATAATCAGAGATTAAATCAGCACGTAAATCGCAGTGTGGGCGAATAATCTTGCTTGGAGTCGGATTGTATAGCAGGTTTATAAAGGTACACGATGAAGTGTATTAGAACGTGGCCGTGGGCCGTGGGCCATCTCCACAGCAATGACGCATTTTAGCCTACTGACTCTTTCTAAAGCAGCGTCTTTTTTCATTATGACGCGAAACAACAATCAGATAAACAAATAAATTCAACTATGATAAATAAATAAATCGATAATTCTGCTTATTGGCCTCAGAAGGCATTGCATCAAAACGGTATGTTCAGTTTATCTTAATGTTTTAATAGTCAAATACCACTGATATAAAGACAAACTGATCATGTAAAGCCAGTGGTAGATATGGGAACGGCGCCGCAGGTAGGACTTCTCTATTTCTCAGCGGTCGAAGAATATCCAGTAAAGAATAAATCCAGCTAAACAACTATTCGTTACAAACGTGCACTTGGTGTCCTTGGGCCCAAGATTTACCTCCGAACTGAAGAGTGAAGATGCACTGACTGGACGAAACTGCCACACGGACACTATAGCTTGTTGATACACAAATTTTGCATTTAGTTAAAGTATATCAGAATTTTGTCCGTTTTTGAATAGAACTGAAAACTTTCTGCCCAGTGTTATTACCCCCTTGGGAGTTGATAAATTGCTTTGTCTTCACTTCCAGCAACCACAGATCAAAAAATGGTGATCATGCTTGGTTGTTGTTTTCATATGTTTTAATATGTTGAGAAAAGTACAAGCTTTGTTTGTTGGTATTACATGCTACGAAGGAAAAATTAGGATATATATATTTTCGAGGGTGAATTTGACAAATTTACTCAATAAATGAGGCTTACCAGCATTATAATCAGGTCACTTCATCGTAATTCCCAGCCTTTCATCACTGACGTCAAGTTACTATATTTACCAGCCTGGTCATTAACCGTCCGGTTTCCGCCCACTATATTCTTGAGTACGGCATAAAACCTCAGTCAAATACATGAAAATAAATAAATAAATAAATAAAATCACCAGCGTTCCATGAATGGGTTAACTCAACCATACACCGCCCTCCCCCGTTTGTAATCATTTTAACTATGATATCATAAGTGAATGGTCGTGGGTTTCCCCGAGCTCTACCCGGTTTCCTCCCACCATAATGCTATTCTTCACTACGGCGTAAAACACCAATGAAAAAAAATGGAAAAAAAAATTATATAGTATTAACTTCACAATTCTTCCAGAAGTAATATTTCCCTGCTCCCATTATTTTTTAAAACTACACTGTTAGGATAACCAAAAGGTTTGTTTGGCGTAAGGCAAAAAGGATCCATTTTTGCTTATAAATAAAACCCTTTTCAGAAATCATACGTGGGGATGTCTTCCAGCAACCTGCGGATGGTCATGGGTTTCCCTAGATCTGTCCGATTTCTTCCAACCATGATACTGACCACTGTAACGTACAGCATAAAACATCTATCAAATAAATAAATATTTGATTTTTTTTTTCATTAAACTTTCAAACAAACCATAAATATTTATTCTTCAGGAAACAATCCTGGGTTTCCCCTGTGAATGGTATGCCCGGTTTCTGTAGCTTAATCCAGGGCTCCACATTAGGTCCATATGAAATTAGTCTTTGTGTTTGCAAGCCAGTTACTCGTAGGGTTTGTATTATATAGGTGTATCCATCATGCTAAGGTCTAAAAAATATATAACTTTGTTCCAATTTTCAGTTCAAATCCGGCATCTGTCGATTTCTGATGTGCATAAATAGAGAGCTTTTTATGTACATCGACAAAAGCTCTTTACGGATGCGGAACTCGTATAACTCCTTCCAACCTTTAACACAACGGCCCAAAGCTATCTACTCTTTGGTTCTTTCTTAAGTTCGTCACTTAGACAGTCCACAAGCACTGCAGCGTCAGAGCATAAAACAGCGAGCTCTACTGCGACTTGGACCTTTTAACTCGGTAGTCCCTCATTGTGATTGTTCGATATGGAGTCATAACTACGTCGAGTGGGGCAAGGAACCTTCCACGTACCCTTTTTGTCTTACAATATAACACAGTGAACGTCACAACACAGACCGTGCAAGTCGAATTCGATGTTTTTTTTTTGGTGTTATATTTACGCCAAGATTATTGTTATTCTTAACATATTATTGACTAAAATTCATTAGTGGTCAATTGCGAACAATACCTGGGCATACCAAGATGCACTGTGAAGCTTTGCCTACAGCAAATATAAACTATTCTATCGACACTTTCTGTGTATAAAATCATGGATTCTATTTCTGAAGAAGTGTATATCACAGACGCGATCAAATTCCATACCCTGGGTAAAGTCATGAAAGCAGCTATTGTTCTAGTGTAATGTCACCAATTCGGGATTGAGATTTGGCCCGTCTACTTGAAAGGGTTAACTGCCGACTGTATATATTATTGGGTTATTGTGATGAAGCATTAGGGTAATACAAAATCAGCCTCCACATGGTTAACTGCACAGTGCTCTTATGTACACATGAAGTATACAGTTATTTAAAGAAATGATTTTGAGGAAAATTTCTTAGTTGTCTTGGGCTACTTGCACGACTGTGTATATATTATTTTCACAGCCCTCTTTTCGAAATTTCTCTTCTCGTGCAATTCCAGAGGTGCCTAGACATGCGCTACCTTAAACCATTGAAGTAATAGCATACATAATTGGCATGATGACAGAGCTGACAGCAGAATCCCAGCCCTGAACTATGTTCACGACCCACTAGTCTCTGCAGAATAATATATAAGGCTTACAGCATATGGTAAAACCCGAGCAGACACGACAGTGTGATAGTTGCCGAACTGTCACTCGTAACCGGTAAAATGCGGTGTCTTGTCAATTTAGTACTTTATTTAGGGTTCTATTCGAAATATTCATGTAAATGGTTAAATAAAAGCAGCTTATGCGCCACCTAGCACCATACCTTATACAGAATTTGGTACAAAAAGTATGCAGTGATGTTTAATGCAATTCATTAGACGTCACTGGTCTAGAATTGCCGGAAAATGTTATGCTGTAATCCCATTTAACATACAATGATATTAAAACAATGCAAAAGGCCCAGGCCTGGGGGGTGTTAGTCCACCGGTAGAATCCTGGGCCCAGTTTTACAAAGCGGCGGGGTTTTTTTTGTCGTATATTTGTCGTACTATATTTTGTACGTCACTATTACTGTATCATTGTCCTATATGTGATAATATCGTACACGTACGACATCCTTGTCAAACTGAGCCCTGCTGTATGCAGGAAAGACTTACAGCATATAGACAGTAAACCAGAGCAGCGGCGACAGTGTCAGAGCAGCCTCTTTTAAATTTACCTTATTTAGGGTCTCATTCTAACTACTAGTGAAAATGCTTAAATAACAGCAACCAAGGGTAAAGACACATGTGCCCGTTTTTCTTCTTACTTGTATATGTAATTAAGTTGTTAATTTTAAATCTGAATACAATCTATAACCAAAAGTTCAACTGTCGTCATGTTATAGCCATTAAGGATCCTTGCGTCCCCATCGTTTTTTCTCTGCGTACAAACTCGACAATTTCACATGCGTCTTTTTAAGCTACGGCTTTATTCCGATGTCCCGCCGTCCAAAGGCAGAGAATAAATTTTTGAGCTTGCAAAGACACAAATGATATATTTACGTCTTCATTAATATGTGGAAAACGTTGGTACATGTTTAAAAGCATTATTTGCACCTACGTACAAAGAATTTCACACATGTAGAAAAGAATTTGAGACTTGCATCAAACATTTATTTTACTTATGTGCAAGTGAATTGGACATACATGTATGTACAGCTCTTTTGCCCATACGTATGGTTATAGAACAAATGTCAAAAGGGTTGTCATTCTCTATCTCCGGTATACAATATAAATGGAATCATAAAGTATGAAACAGTGGACACTAAAAAAGGGAAACAACTTAAACTCGAATATTCAATGGAGATATGAAGAGTTTTTCCCCTTTAAGTACATCGTCGTGTACAGGCCACGCACCTTTGACTATGTGAAGTCCCAGGTTCAGTTGTAGGCCTATGCTGTTTGGTGTTCACGTTTTTCTTGATGGCAGACTGCGTCTAACCAGTTTTGATTGGATGCTACAAATATAGTATTTAAAAAGGAAATTATTTTGTTTGTTGGATCCACTAATTAGTTTCTGGGGTAACAGAGAATAAAGGTACATGTACGTCCGAAGAAAGTCAAGGCTTTCATTTGGGTACGTCTACCAGTGAGTCATTTGTGGTATGAAAACCACAAAAAAGGTGTTGACTCCCTTTAAGAAAAATTCAGTCAAGCACAACGCATGTGGATTCGAACGTAAATTAAGACCTGTAGTACATCAACAGCAATAATTTGCACTATATGGGATTTATTTATTTATTTCATTGGTGTTTTACACCGTACTCAAAGCTAAGTATGTATACATTTGTACTGTGGTCAATATAACAAACGTTGTCTAAGCAACAGGATATTATTTATATTGTAAAATTGTTATGGGAATAAGCTACGCAAGCCGAAACAAGCTAGTGAGTTTGCATTTTATTTCAGATAACCATATCTCGCAATTAGTTGTAAGTCGTAATTTGCAGCAAATTTGTATCGCTTTGGCGTCTTAATAGTGTACCCTAGCCAATATTTAGAACCGAATAGTGGATCGAACCCGTTAAATGTCCTAACGGAGGAACCCAAGTTCCCTTATTATGGCTTTTAAACAACGCTATCCACCATTTGTGTGCGTTAAAGTGGATTTAACGGGTACAATGGGGGGTGAATTAGGGTGATGATGAGGGCGTTATGATTCCAGCCAGCCAGTACGGTCGCTGCCTTCCGTGGAAGGCCTAGCCGAAGCCGGCACACGACCGTTACAGTCAGCGCACGCCTCACGCCGGACGCCTCACGTCAGCCAAATGACAACACCCACGGCTACTCTTTTGGAAACCAAACAACGTGACACTTGCTTCATCGGGCTATATATCCACCAGCTTCACAGATTGACAACTGTAAATCGTATGGCTGCTGATCTTCAACGGCATCCGGTGGATACTTGGCACCTATCAGAAATCTAATACAGCACAATGATAGAAGTCTGGCACCCGGGGGTTCATTTCCAGGAAAATTCACCGAGTCCACTTCTAAACCGTTAATTGATTCAGGTCAACGATTCCTGTATTAGTCTATTATTAAGTTTTTCAGACATGATTTATGTAAGCATTATAGGGTAATAAACCGATTTGTGTGATATGAATGGGATTTTAAAGGTGAACTGTCCCGGTTTTATTTCTCACTTCACCTAACTGAGTGGTATACCTGTGATATGGAAAAAATTATAAAAACAAAAATATGCATCTGGTGAGTTATTTTAGTTGTGGAAATTAAATACGTAACTAACGCCAAACAATTCCGAGAAAAAAAAAACTCACATCGCTTGTCTGCCCTTTTCATTGCACTAGTGTGCCAAGTATGTGTGACATAACAGTGGTACACAGGTTTACAGGCAGCTAGATTGGATTTGATCCACGTTTTTTTGACAGGAAAACTGCTTTCGTGAACAGGAATGTTGAAAATAATAGGTACTGCTTCCGTTCTCAACCGTCGTCGGATTTTTTTTTACTTTCCATTTCACTTTGAAATCCAATTCCAAACCCCATTTTACGTCTGTAGGCTTGGTCAAAACACGCCTCCTCATAATGGATGGAGCATAATTTTGAGTGCTTATTCGGCACGAAATGGTCTCGTCACATGGCGATTATCTATTTTCGTCGCATGGAGAGGTCCGATGGGAAGGCATGAAGACTAATCCCATAGTACTTCGGTGTGCGATTAGCACAGCCCCATAGCTGCACGAAACAACATCGCTCCACTGTGACGTCAAAAACTAGGAGGACATAAAGGGCAGATAACCGTGTACAGTATACCAAGCCTCATAAAATTCGACCTATCGGCCTTGAAAAAATAACTACATCATTCAGCCTGTGCGATTTGTTAAATACTCTTGTTACAGCTCTTTGTTAAAATGGAAATGTGACTTATCCATGGATCCATTATCCCCGGGCATAATATCCTTGTATCCAGTGTAATTCACACGGAAAGAGTGGTCAGTTCGATTATAATTTGCTCCCTTTTTCTATAGGTCCACATATTTTTTTCATATTTATGAAGTGTATTTTTGTTGTATTTATTTATTTATTGTTCTGCGTGTAGAACTGCACCAACGCCAAACTTTTTAAGGCATGTACACAAATGCCTTTACTATATCTTGTATGTGTTTGTGGAGTGAATTCCCCTTTATTGGCGAAATTTATATATTTCTTGATAAAGACCTATACATTGGTATATTTCGTGACTTTTTGAGGCTGTATGTGTTTGTGGACAAAAACCCATATTTTACAGACATTGTATTTTTTATTGTGGAAACTCGTTTTGGCCAGATAAAATTGTATGTAGGGCTAAATCATCGTGCATCGTCTAATATCTTTATTCGAATATAAACACATTGTACCATATATTCTAACATTTCCATCAGGTTTCAAGAACAAACTTTCGTAAAAAGAAGTTGTAAAACCATTCTTCTGTAGACTTGAACGCATCTAATTTTAAAGTGGAAATATCTGGGAAATCAATCGGAATTAGGTGAGTTTCCCTTGCGATGTTATGCTGTCGCTAGAGTGTTTCTTTTGACACAACCATATACTCATTTCATATCCCTATGTCGTTTCGTTTGTCAAGCTATTAAAGTATCCGACTCCTCGACCTTACCTAATGAGGCCTGTCAGCAACCTTGCGTGTGTTCGTGGACTTTGCTGAGTTTCCTCCCACCACAATGCCGGCCGCCGTTCTATATTTATTTATTTATTTTGTTGGTGTTTTACACCGTACTCAAGAATATTTTACTTATACGACTGTGTCCAGCATTATGGTGGGTGGAAACCGGGCAGCGCCCGGGGGAAACCCAAGACCATCCGCAGGTTGCTGGCAAACCTTCATACGTACGGCCGGAAAGGAAGCCGGCATGAGCTGGACTTGAACTCAGAACGACCGCATTGGTGAAAGGATCCTGGGTCATTACGCTGTGCTAGCGCGCTAACCAACTAAGCCACGGAGGCCCCCGCCGTTCTATAAATGAAATATTCTTGATTACGACGAAAATTACAAATGAAATAAAATACATATATCGAAAGTATCCGACTAGTGTGCTTAGGGGTCCTGGTTTTGGGTCAGGGTATTGTGACGATGACACTGGAGGCTCAGAGTACACAAAATGTCAGCCCAGTGTCAGTTTACTATATTACGATATCATGCCTGGTGTAATGTCAATGTATGATCTTGCACGTTGCAAAATATGTAAGTATTCAAAAAAAATCTTTTATTCTCGCCTCAAACAAAAGTCATCTTTTGTATGCAAAGTAATAGCTGACGATCTTTTTGGGAAATTGGCTAAATATAGATGTAATTCTCATTCTGAAGTTGATTTTTCTATTCTCTGAAGACACAACGTTAATCGAATTGTAATTTTTTGTGTATGAGAAAACAAGATACGTGCTGGGGAATTCTTCTTCAATACGAACTTGTGAACCTTCAATTTTTGTTCTTATCTCTCAACCCTTTCCTTTTCCAGCCAGTAATAGTAATAGTGCTTGGGGTTTAACGTCGTACTGAACAATTTTTCAGTAATATGACGACGAAGGAATCCTAAGAGTGCATGTAATGTGCCTCCTTGTTGCAGGACGGGTATGCACCGCTCTATTATCTGCTGCTTCACTGAGACGCCTTACCAAAGGCAAGCATGCCGTCCCGCCCGAGCCATTATATTGAAATGGGAAACTTGACTACTGTATACTGTAAACCTTTTCAACAACTAAAGCACTTTTTCAGTGGAATTTATTCAGAAAATGACACTAAAAATTAATTATATACGTCATTAATAATTCAAGCTTCGTAAAACTGCTCAGATTATTTCTTTACACCTCATAGTGCTCTCAGAATGTTTCAAAATATTGGTAGCAGTGGCGGTTGAAAAGGTTGAAGAATTAAGGGTATGTACCGTTAATTGCTGTGTTTAATATTTCAATTTTTTGGTCGAGGAGTGCTAAAGGAGTGTTCCGTTTAAACATGCGATGTACATATTTTGAGCCCCTGTAGGAACATCACATATTTACGTCGACCTGTATTCGTGAAGGCGTTGTGTTTTAAGGATAATTGACAAACGTTCCTCAGTCGTTTAGTGCCAAGGTTTGCAGTGAAGTGTTTTTCTTTGAAGTGTAGTAAGCGAAATAGTTTAGCTATTGTGGTAGTTTAGCTAGTTACGGCGCTAAGTTGTGCCCATTATACACCGATGCCCGGCAAAGAGCAATGATTATATATACTAGACAGTAGGTCGAGGAATGGCGCCATTGATACGGACATGATTCAATAAAGAAGGGGTCAGCGCCGGGCTGCTGTCCTCATCCTGGGCATGTATACTCACCGAATTAAGCTGTATGGACCGTCACATAATGATCACGGCGCTCCCTACTCTCCCATTACCAGACTCTTGTGCATATTTGCTAAATCGACAAACTGCCTCTAAATGTAGACTCGTACGACGGGAGACGAGCAAAAGATGGTCAACAGATCATTTCTGTCGGCCTCTTGGAAAAATAGCCCATAAATTTAGCTGCTTAGAAGCTAAGACTACAGCATGCACGCAAACGCGATGTAAATAGTCAGGAAAATGGTGGCTAGCAAATGGAACGCTTTACTGTAGTAGAGAACGCGCTTAGGCTTCTCTCTCACTTGTTATTTGATCTACTCTTTATCCGCTAATGCGCCTCTGTCGTAATGGAAAGATGCTCTGTAAGTGCGGTGTGTAGTCCGAGAGAGGCAAAGTGGAACAAATGACACGACAAGGACTATGACGCCAGCTGTAGCCCAGTCGTGACATGCCACGCTCGACATCGCCATTTGGCTGTTTTCCGGGCCTTGGTGACGGTTCATGCAAATCTTACTTGACAAGATTTAAAACAAACATCACGTCATCAAAAAAGAACTCCATCACCTAGGGGAATATTTTTAATAACGACGCCCATATAAGTGCGAAGTGATATGAAACTATACCGACCGAACCACCAATATCATGTGTTTGTTAAATATTATTTTTGATGCTATTTGACTATGTTTTGAAGGCCATCTTCATCTATATTTAACTGACATCTGATAACATTTCTGATGAGTTTGGATTGTAATTATTACTGACAGAGATTAAAAAGTAAAAAGATAATCAATTCTCTGTTATTGACATTGTCGTTCAGCTTTTGCAATTTTTATTCCAGATAATGGCCAAAGACGTGTGATTGATCAAAGATAGTAGGACTGTTGATCAAGTTGATCAAAATATGCCAGCTACTGAGAATGACCAATCGAATATTATGTCTAAAGTTTTAGCTTACAAGAAATTTAAAAAATTCGCAGAACAGCAAAACTGGAACTGAAAGTTTATTCTCAGGAGATTCTACGTTTTCATTCGTTGCAGTTTTTCTGTATAAAGCTACAAAGGTCATAAGCAAGGAAAAGATGGGCATTTCTTGGGAACGCTACATTGTAATTTCCCTGAATACTAGGTGAATACAGGCAACACAATATTTCCTCCAAGACCTAAAGAGTTCAAGGTCTCACTGTATGACTGGTTTGTGTGCTTTCTTAAAACTCAGCAGCAGCAGAGTATACGCGCTGGCAAAACAGGTACAATATTACGAATACCACCAACAGAAATCCCCAAAAGGTGATTTTGAGAGTCATTGTCGTTGGAGAGTTTCTTTTCTTTTAAGCTGTTCACAGCACCATATAGCATAATATCCTGAATGTTTTGGGTTCGCATGCATGAGGGGGACTCCGTGGCTCAGTTGTTAGCGCGCCAGCGCAGCGTAATGACCCAGGATTCTCTCACCAATGCGGTCGCTGTGAGTTCATGTCCAGCTCATGCTGGCTTCCTCTCCGGCCGTAAGTGGGAAGGTCTGCCAGCAATATAAGTGAAATATTCTTGAGTACGGCGTAAAACACCAATCAAATAAATAAATAAATGCATGAATTTGTTAAGGTGTGTCCTGTACACTTTATGATACGGGCGATCACTCGATGAAATAATGAAATCTACGGATCCAAATCATATGGTAACAAAATGATAACACTGTATTTTTAATGCATCATATAGGTGGAAAAACATTACATAAGTTATTTTGCAATGTGTTCGCAAATATCACTTACCTTGATTAAAAAGGTTACATGACAGCGCCTTGTAAAGAATGAATTCCCATGGGTACATGTCTTAATGTTAAAGGGCAAATAGCCCTAATCGGAACAACTTGCAGTCCAATAACTTCAAGTACAATCCATTTGGCAAAATTTGCCAAAAAGATACACCTAAAAAGTCAAGTTTTTCTCTTGTTTCTTTTTACAAAATGTTTTAAGAGTTTCCGACCGAAGTTCCAAAATAATGTTAAAATCTGGTTTGTACATAGAGTGAAGATTGTGTAAGCACACGTACAAGTTACATCCAGTGATTCCACACCCTGTACCACAAGTATTCTACAGTACCACCAGTTCCAACTTCTCTTCACAATTTCCCGAAGGGTCCCACGAGTCCCCGCCCTTCTCCGCCAGAGTTTAATATTATGAAAGTAGAATTTTGCAGAAATCCGCACATATAAGGGGTCTAGGAAATTCTAAAACTTTGTTTAAACCTAACCCGTGCCAAGGTGGCGAACATCAAGAGACATTATTCACGAATAACTGTCATTACATAGTGCTTTGAATTAACTGGACGATAACTAGCGTTATTAAGAGCTCAAAGGATACGGTGGCTATATATGTGGTGGTAGGTCTGCAGCAACCTGCCGATGGAAGTTTGTTTCCCACGGGCTCTGACCGGTTTCCTCCCACCATAAAACGGACCGCCTTCTTCAATACGGCGTAAAACATCAATCGAATAAATAAGCACAGTTTGACGATGTACAGCGCCGTGTGTCCACAGAAAAAAACCGTTCTGTGTGGAAATGCAAAGCTTCGAATTCACAGCGATAACGGAATTCTCCGGATATTTAAACATGCGAGAAGACAGAATAAATTGTCGAGTGCGTGGCAGAAACCTTTGCTTATTGAACCACTTCATCTGTGAGAAGATATTTCAAAATCGGATAAACGCTTCTACTTATCTGTCCATATTATAACGACGTCTAAATATAGCTAAATCTTATGTCTCTGAATATCTGTGGGCGTTTATCTGTTCTTTCGAGGGGTGTTCTTAAGGATATTAATAAGAACATAAATACCAGATATGGTAGCAGATTCCGCTCATTAGCGCTGAGGGTGGACGAAAATATATTTGGCCTAATGTCAACTGTTTTATTTCCAGAATAGTTGGCCATTACTAGGACTAGCTTTAATATCATCTAAATGCGTACCTTGAGCTACGGTGCGTTATTCAAATCGATGACATTCTCTTTCAAGGGGATTTTTTTATGTAAATGAGACACAGATTTTAATATTCAATATCTGGAAAATAAAAGACAACAAGGTAACATACGTATATATATGCAAAGATAAAAATGTCCCTCGTCTTTGCACAAAATCGTTAATAGAATTCTTAAAATTTATACTGCTGGTTTCTTTATAACTTTTCAAACGTTTGAATTATCTTACAACTGTAAATAGTGCTGGTACAAAAGTCTGATATTTTCTGAAAAGAAATAGTTTGAGCTATTTCTGGGAAATAGAGGAAATTTATTTGATTGGTGAATGTGGATATTTTTTAGGCCTCTTCAAACAATAAAATTCATAGAAACTAGTTTGAATGCAAAAGAGCCACTCAAGGGCACTCTCTTGCGTGTTGTGCAAAACACCTGCATTCTATTGGTGAGTTTTCCGGATTGCCATGACACATCGTGTTGAGACTGTACTCAGTCTGACTGCGTGTTAGTGTCAAGGAATAATGAATAATCACATTCTCCAGAAATATTAACATGAACTGAAATGTTCTCTACTATTTTTTCAAATAGTAAATTATTATTTGTTTGTTTCAGCAGTTAAGTGCGATGTCTTTCAGGGGCCTCAGGAGAACAACTAAATGATTGGCTAGGTGGTCAGTAAATGGTGGAAGCAGTATGAGACAACAGTCTCTGGTATGCCACGCAATTTAATAGTAGCCGGTGTAATATCTACATGGTAACAAAATTGTTACAAAATTATGTCGGTTGCCTAAAGCTTGCCTTTCGACATCCAATTTTATCAACGATTGGCTGTGTGGCTTGCACTTGGAATGCCCTGCGGAGAAGATCTTAATGCTATCGCGTGTGTTTAACTGAGAGAAAGAGTGCCGCTGACATCGCCACCTACTGGTCCGGTCAGTGAACGGCTTTCATCTGCAACATGGCTTCAATCTTTATCTCTGTTTTCTAACCGTACGTTGAGCGACAGGGTCTACTATATGGCAGTAAGACTAAGCAGGCTAAGCGAGTGTTTTTAAGTGAATGAATCGCCGGTTAAGGAGGCCAGTTAGGACGTTTCTCACTGACATGATTGCACATCATGTAATTTACCGCTCCCAAGATACCAATGTGAGTCGCAGGGCTAATAGACCTCGTGTTAATGCACCCAGCCTTTTGGCCACCGACAAAAAGCCGAGGAGTGCCAGACCGCGTCCCCCTCTCGACGCCGCTTTCACTATTAAACGGTAAATCCAAAAGGCCTTTTCGGGATCCCCCGGTATTTGATGATCTTTGACGTTATTTGCATACCGAGTAGCCCTCGCACATTCCCCAAAGGTGATGTACATGGAATAGCAATCCGTGCCACCGGTAATGGAATAGAGCCTGTTGTTTGCTGAAGGCTCTGCCTGTAATTGCTTGGTCTTGCCCAAAGGTAGATTGAACAGCAAGAGTCTTTATCGTGAAATCATCGTGGGAGTTATAGATAAGAAGACAGTTGTCAGCGGGCCTGGTTAATCTACACTCAATCCAACTACCCGACAGCTATCTTCATCACTTTGTCTCGTCCCGATTAATACAATTTCGTGTAAAAAAAGTCTTAAGAAAAAAATTACATTTTGTTTTCAAGGCGCGCGGTGTCTAAGCGTTGACATGAACACCGTGGATCTCACTCCGGGCATCTGATGGGGTATGCGAATTCAGTGACAAGATGCCAGGTTTAAGAAAAGAGACTGGCCCTAACGTTTCCAGGAAGAGAATCAGGGTAGCTATTAGTATAACCGTTTGCTGCAGGACTATAGGAGAAAACTGAGAGGGCGGCAATTGCTTATGGGATTTTCATACAGGGTTAAGTGACGGAATCGTGAGGAAGGAGAGAAAGGAGCCCCCCTCCTGGAGCATCAGCGAGGAGCGAGCGAGACAAAGGAGTTGAAACGAGATCTAGACACAGAGTACAGGTGTTCGCCAAGGGGACGAATCCGCTTCCTGGTTAGTAGTGGAATGGATGTTTAAAAACATGATCAAAGGCAGCCTTATAATTATTATAACGGGTTTCCTTTCTTCTTCGAAAGCTTCCATCTATTGTCATAGTTATATAGGAATTTTTCCAAAATACATCCTTAAATCTATTTGGTTGAACTACTCTTCAGAAATTCCCTGCGGATCACAGACAACAAATAGCACACAGGTTTTGATTTACCGTGGATATTAAGATGTGGCAAAAAGCGTTGGCACTAAGCGAGGGGCAGTTTTTCAGTGCAGGGATCATGGTTGGGATAATGTGACCGCATGCCACATGATTACGTCTTGTACAGGGACATTCCGTGAATGTACCAACAGTAGTTACTCCTCACCAAGGCTTAATGCTAACAGCGAGACCTACATAGATACGAGTCCGCGACACAACAGTCTCTGTCCAACTGACCAAGAGTAGGTCAAGTTTTTAAGGTCATTCTGTCTTGAGTTACACATCAGTGAGCTGGTTGGTCTCCATTGCTACGTTCTGGACACACCACAGCAGGAGGTCCTACGTATCTTTGTATGATTTGGAGACTCTTTCTTCAATGCAACAAGTACTATTTCATTTATGTCCATGGAAAAACGAATTCATTCAAAAAATTAATCTGTTAAATTTAGCATCTAGCAATTTAGAAAGTGTGTTATCTGAGTGATACTACAATGTTTTCTCTTATTGCAGTAAATTATTCTGTTAAATATAACACAGATATTATATTAATTCAACTCAACCATTCCATTAGACTCACATGATATTATGTTGAATATGATACAATATTGTGTTGTAATAACAGGATTCATTCTAGCATCACTATAGTAATGAAAATATGACTTAAATGACCCCAAAAAAATTTTAGACACACGGTGGGTGTACGAAAATTTTATTCCAAATCTGTCATGACAGGTTCTTGGGGATGGTTTGTTACTTTGTACATAATAATGGTAGTAAGCAAAACATTTTTATAAACCTGTCACTGATTTTTGCCTGGTGTTATGCTGTGACATTGCTTTCACATTCCCTTTTGCATACCCGTTTAGGGGACCTTATAAACACGTGTCACTGGGTGACAGAACAAAAACAACTAAATCATTATTTGTCATATAGTTGACGTATGACATTTGTGGGGCACAACAAATTCTTTATCTTTGTACACGATCCAAACATGCAATATTATAGTTTAATATTCTTGAGTATACGGCGTTAAACACTTATACCAAATGTGTCAGGTTTTCAGGGAGCACTAAAATCGTGTCCCATATACAGAGCATATACTATACAAACACTTGAAATCAATAAATGAATTCGAACAAAGACAACAAAATTCTTAGAGTTGCACAGTCGTGATGTCTACATGCATTTTTAAAAGATGAGCTTTCCTTCAAGAACTTTGGGACGCGTTAGACGTTTCGGGGTGTGGTTTAGTACCTTGGAAAAGGACCATACAAAAACAACAGAGACGCCCACTTACGGTGTTAGAGACACTTCACGTAGATACTGTTTCATTTCGCATTGCCCTTTAGGCTGAGAAAAACTACTAAACACAGTTTCCTTAAGGTGTTGAATAAATCAATATTTGATAATATAGGGAATAACTAAGCTCTTGAATTCTATGGCGGAAATAAAGAATAGCGAGAATCGATCAGGCGTTAAGAGTGTGGTTAAGTGTGAAAACGCCTTGGGCAGTGAACCTGGTAACAGGCCAGAACAGCTCCATATTTCTAGCGATCAATAAAAATACAACTGCTTTATTTCGCTGTCTTAACACGGCTTATCCCCTAAACACCTCATCTGTTACCGGCCCGATCCCCGGGTAAGGACGCTATCACACGATACAGATCCTTCCCATGAAACTCTCAAATGACAATCCTCTCACTGCCGTTAGGAAAACATATGGTTAAACCAATCAATGAAATAGCCCATAAATCAATCAATGACTTACTCAGATAATCGGTTAATTCTGTTTTTGATATACAAACGAAACGACAGGCTATTAGGTAATTAAGACAAGCAGGATTTCTGTACATGTGTGTACAAAATTAGGAAGTGGGAAGGTATGCGATTTCAAATCTCTGGCACTTGAGGTGCAAGTTCAATTCCGGCATTCGACATGGAATTTCTAGGTTTCCCGGACCTAATTTTTATTGGGACAGGTATGGTATTAAGTGATCGACGGTGCTTGAGGAACGGTTTGCAGACTTACCTTTGTCGGAGTACAAGCCTGTAGGTCACACACTGAAAAGTCATTCATATGTCTGCAGTTTCCCTCGAGCAATCCACCTTTGTCTACTAATAAACTTAGCCAACGTTTATCAGTAGACAAAGTGTTTAGGTGAAAATCTCATGAGTATGGCTTTGAACAATGAAATTATTTGCGATATTGTCAACATCTTTACCAAACATGAGCTTTAGAGTTAAAGGTGAATACCAAGTATCGGCTTTCATAATGTATGAAGGCCGATGTTACGCTGAAAAACAGCTTGCCCAATACGTCTGCCTATTAAATTATAAGGGAAAATATGAGTTGCGGGCTACGGGTTACCAAACATCCAGATTCCTGATTAAACTTCATCAATATTTGTTGGCGATTTGAGCGTGACGGACAACATTTACAGTGTTTATGTATATATATATATATATATATATATATATATATATATATATATATATATATATATATATATATATATATATATATATATATATATATATATATATATATTCCAGCACCAAAATTGCTCATGTTGTCGCATCAGAAAACTGCCTGCAGGCATGTTTTTCGAAAACGGTTTTCAGACGAACATGTTGCGAGAAGTTGTACAGCATGTTTTAAAACGGCAGTAATATCATTAAGGGTTTTGGAAAAGTCACAAGCTCAGAATAGTAACGATATATTATGAGGCTGTGATTATTTACACAATAACTGCCTAGTCTCCTAGACAAGACTAATGCCACACTCGTTCCACTGACAGTAACATAGATTGCAATTACCGTCTGGAGGATTACCCGAGTAGGCACCCCACATATTTATGCCAGACTGTGTACATGTGTATTATTTTCCAACACCTGACATTTACAAGTATGCTCAGGTAGAAATACTACTAAATCACAGTTATATATATGTATATATGGGAAATCCCTCTTACATAGGTTATTACCTCCTCAATTAACTATTTATTTGATCCATGTTTAACACAATACTGAAATGTTATATACTTAAACTTACATCACGTCGGTCAGGTTTAAAGGGCGAAGGAAAACAAAGTGCCCGGATTAAACCGCAAAACCACAAACCCTCGTCAGGTACCTCACAAACCTTAGTGGCCGGTCCCGATGGCTCAGTTGATAGAGCGTCCGCTTCGGGGTGGTAGATCCAGGGTCAGTCCTCGGCCAGATCCTTCTCCCGAAACATCAGCGTTGGGAAAAATTGTATATCAAGCAACGTCTTACTTAATCCCATGTCAATACACAGACAGATGGATATACAAACGAACCGATGCTTCATTCGACAATTTGAACTGAGACAAACAGGATTGCTCTACACACTTGTATACAAGCTGCGGAACGTGGCTCCGTTTTCACTACACTTCTTAGGTGTTACACTTACTTCGTACTACACTCCTTTGGTGTTACACTTGCTTCGTGCTACACTTATTCGGTGTTACATTTACTTTGTGCTACATAAATAGAAAAAAACATGTCTTGGCTGAGAGTTGCCAATCGTATATACGGATACTTTAAAGTGATAAAGTGGACACGATCTTTACTAAGTTATGCTCTTGAGATATTCGCAAAGTTATGCTCCTGAGACATTTGCTAATTTGCCATATACAATTATCTCTGCCGAAGGACGTTATGTTTTTCCCCGATGGTTTTAGTCTGTCTTTCTGAAAAGAAGTGGATTTTGATAAAACTGTGTGCGCTTCTCGGCTATGAGACAAGCACTAATATTTTGCTCCTGTTTGGTGCTAATCCGGATCTGGATGAGGAGCCAGTAAATGTTTTAAGGATTCTTGACCATTGCGAGATGTCTATTTGTCAGCATTAACAGAAAAAGTTATGCCCAGATTTTTATGACACTTTGTGTTTAGCCTTGCCTTGGCAAAAGCATCCATCCATTATATTTCAGAACTGACTTGGATCTGGAACCAGACCACGGTATTTTGTAATGATTCGTCATCATTGTTAGCAGACAGACAAAAATCGAGAGTATTTTCCCTTTATCTAAATTGGGGGATTTGTATATTCCGCGAAGTCGGTGTGCTTTCTTGTTTTGTACAAAAATGAACAAAAATGGGGAAATTTTTTTTACAGTTATGTTAATTTGAGAAGAAATTATTTTGGACCAAAATTTTTATTTTTTAAATATGTCTTACATTTATCACTTTAATACAATCCTGAAACTAATATCGGTGATAATTTGGATAATTTGTCTTTTAGTCTGCCCAAAATTCTAATCACACAACCTTTTTACTGTAACCGGCCTTACCCGTGTACATTGTATGGAAATCAGTGTTAGTATTTATTTTTGAATGTAGGCCTTAGGATTGTAAGCTGAGAAAATATCCGTTTTACTTTGGGATTTGAATTCAAGATTAACTTTGAGGAATTGATCAACAAATCTATATGGCGGATGCCTGAACTACGAGGTATGCGTGAAAGTGTGTCGTAGACGACAAAGTATTGGGGTGACGTTGAAATCCCTTCTAAATTTCGCAGGAATGGTCGCCATAAAAAATGTCGAGGCGAGCGGTTTTTGTTTCTTGCACAGCTGCATTCAGAAGATAATGGGGCATTGCCGCACTCTGAAACCCATCGATTTCCCGGAAAGCAAGAGCGGACGGTAGTATGACAATATGTTCTGGCTGGCGGATGAGAAGAGCGGGTAATGGCCATACTTATTCATTTGTCAATACGAAAAAGACACAGAAACAAAAAGCTTTAACAAATTGACAGTACAAATAATGAGACACGCTTCTTTTGAACGTGTTTTTCCCCACCATTGATAGTTATTTGACGTGTGTGAATTGAAGTAGTGATCCGGTCCGATTTCCAGCTTAATACGCCAGGTAACGGTTATGAGGCGTCGGAAACAGAAGGTGTAGACGCACAAATCGAATCAACAAATCGTCAATGGTCATAGCTTTGTCAAATGACAAATTGTACCCATTCGCAAATCTCGTGGTAAGTACTTTTAAAGGAGAAGGATAAACGCTTAGCCCTTTAAACAGAAATGGAAGTGAAATGAAATCGTTTGCTGTTTACTAATGTCTACAGACGTTTAAAGAATATCTTTAATCACCAGTAATTGTCCTGTTGAAACTTCCTCGTTGTCTCTCGAAAGTTAGAAATTCACAATAAAAAGTGTTGGATAAGGCCAGGTCCTTCCTGACTAGCCGGCTTATTATCACTTTTTCAGGTTATTAATTTACCATTTGTCCTTTTTTGTGTGACAGTTGGCATTCTCCATCAGTATTAGACAGGAAGTCTCGACTTTACGACAATCACTGCACTATTAATGCACAAAGACAGCCTATTAAGGCTTCAAACTCTTAAATTATAAGTATTTCGTTTTTTCTTCAATGAATATTGCTGGCCGGAAAAAATGTCAAAATGATCAAATTTGCACTCAAAAGCTGTTTCCAGTGACATCTCCAGGTAGTAATATGTCGCTCACAACATCCCACACAGTTACTAACAATGGAGATAATGGTGTTATTACATTAAAACTTGTTAGAACAACAGCGTCTCTTCCTCATTCCCCGAGAGGCTATGCTGTAACTTTGAAGACCTCATTTCCTTGGCAGGAACTCGTGCACGGCGAATGGATGCCTACACAAATTTTGAGCAGTTATATTTCCCGTAGCTCTCAGTTTTAAATCTGATTCTAGTTTTTTTTTTATTTTGGCGATGATCACAAAGGATGGCTGCACTAAGAGAGCTGGATAACCATTAGCTGGGCCAATGACAAATCTTATGGTTTACTGTAAAGTATAAAGCTATAAAATAAAATAAACTAACATTGTTTAAAATGACATTCATTCAAATAAATCAAACCTTTCACAGGTCATGCTGTTTACGCTTTTTACGCCGACAATGCAGGGTTAATAAACCAAGAAACACGCTCTTTGACCCTAAACAGAATGCTTGGCGTATAACCCACACACCGCTGTGATAGATTTCTGTGATGTGGAAACGTGCGATCACGTTTCAGTCTGCTCTGCACATTATACCTTCTGACATTACACTCGATTTGGCAGGGTTTTGTTATAAATCTCAGCCAATCAAAGGCAATGATCCACTGAAGTCCTCGAGTGGACTGCACCAAGCCTTTAGGGACTTTTAAGACACATACTGCACATGGACAGGTAACTGTACGGTCTGGGGCAATGTGATCAATTCTCATCGTTATTTAGTGGAACAGACCAGACAGTGATGAAAAACACCGAAATGGATAAACAGGCGAGAGATTTTTAGATGTTATGTAAACAAAGTTATATTCTTGTGTAATTGGAGACAACCCTGCACTGTAGCTCTATCATCTATCCATTACGATCCATACCGCTGTGATAATATGTGGAAATACAAGCAACGAAATTAGTTTCGATTTTGTATATGTTTTGTTGTGCCGGGCTATAGCTGAATGGATTTTCCGAAATTCCATAGATATACCTTCAGGAATTCTAGATGACGATGATAGATCTTCTCATCTGAGGAAAGCAGCAGGTGAATTCAAGAGTGGCGGTGTTTTTCGGCAGACGGGAAAGTGACAAACCTTTATAGATTCAGTACAGCTGTAAAAAGAAAGGTTCGATTGGTCTATAGTGGACAAACGCGGCCCAAAAAGAGAAAATAGAGAACATCTGCCAGGATTGCTCCCAAGGGTTGGTCGCTGGGTTCCCGAGAAACAGAATCAGTAGAGAGGGCTTGTGTTCCCCGCAAGTCTTATCAGCCAGCCACACCACTCCCGTACTTTGTTAATGTCCGTGGCTTATAATAAAATTGTCATTTCAGAATGATAGATTTTCTGCTTTAGCAAACCACCCTGAATCGGCCATGACAACGCAATCAGCCAGGATACGGAGAAGCGAAAATGATTTGATGACAGTGGGCAATTTCACTGTGCTCAATACTTTTCAAACCATTGACGTATGGTTACGTAGTATTACGGGGCCACTCTCAGGAGAAAACTTTCCGTCATGTATCAAAAATTCACGTTTTACAAACTTCAGTTCAACCAACTGCCATCGGATAACATGGTGCTCTTGTCAGTTGGGTGAACCTGAAAGAGTCTTCCGCGAGATAAGAAGGGAAACCAATAAACAAGGCAACGTCTCACTGTCATGTCATGTTATTAATAGTTAAAATATTACTTTACAATAATAAAGTTTGTACCTCGATTAATGGCAAACAATAATCACAAATATTTATTTATTTATTTGGTGTTTCATGCCGGAATCAAAGATATTTCGCTGACATACGACTGCTCCCAGCATTACAGTGGGAGAAAACAGGAAAGAGTGGGAGGATAGTGAGAAGAAACAGGACAAAGCCCGGGACAAAACATGTACAACCATGTCCAAGAACGATTTTCATCCCACGTATATATCAGACATTCAGGAAAGATTTTCATCACACGTGTACACCAGTCATTCAGGAAAGAATTTCATCACACGTGTATACCAGACATTCAGGAATGATTTTCATCACACGTGTACACCAGTCATTCAGGAAAGGTTTTCCCAACACGTGTATACCAGACATTCAGGAATGATTTTCATCACACGTGTATACCAGACATTCAGGAAAGAATTTCATCACACGTGTATACCAGACATTCAGGAATGATTTTCATCACACGTGTACACCAGTCATTCAGGAAAGGTTTTCCCAACACGTGTATACCAGACATTCAGGAATGATTTTCATCACACGTGTATACCAGACATTCAGGAACGATTTTCATCACACGTGTATACCCAGTCATTCAGGAAAGATTTCATCAAATTGCATGTATATCCTGTCAGCTAGATAGAATTTTCGGGCAAGGTACAATTGTTATTCTTTAAATGTTCCTTGAGGATAAGCCTGATTAAAGCAATTTTAGTGAAAAAACGTGCTTTCGACGTAAACTACGAATTGAACGAATCAAATAAATAAAACCACATTATCAGATTCAGCTATGGCGGTTGTTTCTGAGCCTAGGCAAGGTACATTAAAGCAATTTCATGCATGTTTCTATCACCGCTACCTGAACAGTTTTTCTTATTGACACAGTGGCGGCTGCTACAAGCGCATGGGTACAGGGTGTGAAGGCGTTATGTTGTGATTAAGCGGCTGTGAGGGAGAGAAAGAGGGCAGGAGAGACCGAGGTATTGACAGGTTTATGTCGGAGGTGTTGACACATGCCCCAATCTGTTGATCTAATCATGACCCTTTATCTCGCTCTTTCTCTAAATCAATCCTCCAATCGATACAGCGCCAATCAAAAGCAAATCCTCCAAACTTTCCGTATTTTTTGACGGCGTCTTAAGCTCTCCATTAAATTATGTCCCGGAGAAAAGTTACAACTTGTGGAAGCCGTCTACTAGAATATCCAATAACAGAGGTTTTCATTTCCAACAGTTCTGACAATAATGTAGAGTAAATTGATCAGAGTGGAAAATACGAGCGACAGTTCTTTGAGAGACCAGTTACCTTAACGCAATTATTGCTGCTTTGAGAAAATTACTGTTTCCCAAGCTTATTGGCCTTGTCATTTAAGCCAGACCCCACTGACATGGTCAGGTTAAATCGTACTTTTCTGAAAACAGCCGGAGAAGAAAAGCAACAAGCGTGATGGATGGAGCTCTCCAAAACGTTCTGATGTTATACAGTGCGTTTTCACGTCACCACATGTTCACTCTGCCCCTAAACAAGGAAAAGCACAGAGAGCACTTGACTTTCGAGGAATTGCCCAGATAAAAAAATAAAAGAAAGACAGGTAATTTATTAAATAATTAAAAGTATTCATCAACTGTGGCGCGTACTGATTCTCCATGAATTTTTGCTAGCGACGTAGCGGCTATGTCCTTAATAACTTACGCGTTACCCGTTAGAAGTTAAATGTACAGTAAAGAAGTAACATTGTAATTCTCTGAAATGGTCATCCTTAACCTTCACATGGAAAGACCGACTGAATAACAAACTTCATCTGGAATGTGTCCAATAAAGATCGTACACATATACATCATGTGGTTTAGAATGGTTTGTGGATGCCATCAGCAGACACATATGCGTATTCGAGTGCCTTTGCAACCGTTTTTGTTGCCAGAGCCTTCCACAAAAACCTTTTTCTCCCATACATGTCTAGGCTCAAAGATATCTAAACCATTCAGACTTGGTGTGGCGTTGTCCTACATCGTACATGAGCCTGCCGTCGAATTTCCGGAGGGTAGAGTGTTCATTTAAAATCCAAAGTCAAGGCAGATGACACAAATGAGCAGATAATTTCATTAGCGTTGTCCTACACTTCCAAAAAATTATCTTCATATCCGATGAAATTGTTCCATATGTGAAACGAAAACTTCGTATAACCCAATTGGGGCGAGCAAAACGCTGTTAAAGCTGGGAACAGACAATTGATTTTTCTCTTCAAATTCCTTGGCCAGTTACCACCCAGGAACGTCTGAGGTTAGAACCCCACCCTTTCCAACCTCCTCTATATCCTAAAGCCTTTCTAAGCCCCCCCCAATGCTATTGCCAAGACTCACCAGCCTGGTAGTCATGTAGTAGTTTACCCCTCTTCTGCATGAGATTCACCAGTGTTCTAAACTCTGGTGTTTCGCCACACAGTTATTTCAATGTGTAAAAAATGTGCAAAAATGTATATTAGGGAGTATAGAAATTGCAACAGGGCGGTGTGACCTAGAATGACTTTGCTATCAGTTTAGCAAAGATACAGTCACTGTGAAATTTTAGAACAAAGGTCTTAAAATAAGCAAATATGTCGTTCAGGAAGATGTGGTCTGCAAAATCAATTGTTCTTTTAAAGTCGTTGTTTATAAGGTCAGTTGAAAAATCATTAACATTGTATCTTTTATCATGTGTCATTAACTTAGATAATTGTTGTGCACCTCTCATTTGAGTATCGTTTGTGACTTGTCAACTGAATCATTTACTTGAAAGCACAAGGACAACCACCTTTACTATGTCAGTAATTCTCTTTTGGGATCGCTGTAGCAGGACCCTTCATTTAATTGAACACCGCAGGTAGTCTGACCCAGTTACAGATCAGTCTTAACTTGGCCATCCAATGAAATCTCTCTGCACATATATTCATTCGCATGCTGTTGCTAGAAATCCATTATGTGACCTCAAGTCTGCGCCACACTTAAGGTAGACATTCTGGTTGATCAAAAGAGCTCCTTTGCTGTGGCCCTTCATTGCTGGAAACGTACCACAAGTATTTCAACTGAACTAGAATTACTCACCAAAGATCAAAGAGACACCGCTGAAGAGCTGTGGTGATATGACCTCTGGTATAGCAGGAATGAAGGGCAACTAGATGGCTCAGGGATTGATGGAGAGTATTACTTTTACCTAACTTGTTTACATTGTAAGTGTGTGACGGATTAGAATGTCTGATATATAGGGATGTGTATAATATGAGTCATAAATATGTTCTTAATACTGCGTTGAACTGTTTGATCTGCATTAGGCCACTGCTCAAGGAGTGTTTTGCGAATTCACCTTCACTTCCTCGTTTCACCTCAGTGTGATTGTTCAGCAACTTAATTTAGTACAAGAAGCACTGAAACTTAGCAAAAAAGCACAAAGGATAGTTGCATAAGTGTTTGTCCTCGGTTGTTTACTTAGGCACAGCCACGGCCTTGTTTGCGACTGCTGCGGGACATAATTATTATCGGACACACGCATAGGCGCTCTTCTACAAGTGCAGGCATAAGGAAACAGCAAACTGTTCTCTGTCGCACTTTCCAAGCTATCGCAGCCAACAATGCTGATTGTTTGCCCCGAGTACCACGTAATCCTTGACGAATGTTTGCCGTTGAATTGATGTTTTCGTCTTTGCAGCATCAACATGGATCAATGGCCGGCACTGGAGACAGATACAGTGGACCCCAATCTGATCACGCGGGGTGTCTCCAGGACTGGTCAGGGAATGGATGGATGGAGAACTATATCGGTATACGGATATATCGACCAGAGTTACACTCACTATCTTAACCCGACGTATTTCACTGAAGAGCCTTTCTTCAATTTACATTACATTACAGATATACAAATTATGCTTAGATAAGTCATCTCGAGTTCTGCTAGGTATTAGGTGCAGAATGATATGGTTTAAGTCCTCATCTACTTCCTGATGAAGAAACATTAAGTTGGCCCTGAATAATAGTCTTATACTGTTATCAGGGTCGTAGGTAAATGGGGGTAAAAAAAGCTGTATAATGTCATTGCGAGCATATAAATCATGCGTCTTTATTAGGATGTTTTTGTTGTATGAGACATGGTAAATTTTAATTTCCTCTTTTGCGGAGATGTATTTTCCGCTCAGAATTCTTAATTAATCACGCTGCTTTGTGATATCTTTACTGGTGATGAAATACCTGTCACCTGATGATGGGACATAATAAACTATTCTGCAATGGAAAATGAAGTAGTGCTTCATCTCCGTGGTATTGCCCATATTCATGCATATATTTACACTGTACTGTTTGGACTTTATGTTTTGTCAAGAAATGACGTTTGTCATCCGGAACGTCATCATTAATAAAAGGGATCCTTTATTCCAACCATTTATCATTTATCCACATCAGTAAATGTTTTATTGATACTGATACTGAGATACAGTTTTCGATATCGATGATTAATGTCGATAAATATGACAGATCCATTGATATAGATAAGCATTTGTATCACTCTAACAAACACTGCATCCTTCGTTACAGCTTGCTGGTTCTCAAGAAAGTTGGATTAGTTTTCAGTATAAGTTAATACTTTTTGTTGGATCGATAGAAAAAATGATAACATCGATGTAAGGATGTAAGGATATAAGAAGGATGTAAGGATATATATATATATATATATATATATATATATATATATATATATATATATATATATATATATATATATATATATATTCTGAATATCCATTCTGAATCCTGTAGACTTCATTACTTTCTTTCATTTACACATGTGTAAATTTCATTTCATTCAAACACCTGAAGCTTATACACATACTTACAAAAGCATTCAGCCCACATGTTATGTCATCCTGCGTTTGTGGTTTGAAATCAGCTGTTATATCTTCAAACTTACGTTGAATCTGTACGTCAAAAACAGACTTTTGTATTCCGGCCGACAACCAATATCGGCGTTCCAGGTCAATAATCGCAAGGCCAATTCTCAAAACGACGTTTAACACGAACCACAGAAGTACTTATAAAGTACATAAAATGTGAAGCTAGGACGGAATCATGCAAAAGCAAAGCTTACATAAGTTGACCTCGTTTATATTAGGCTGTAGGATACGCCGTAAAGATCAGTGCCCGTGAACAACAGTGCGCGGTCAAGTATTTGGTCAGTAATATGATGTAAAGCCACTGATCCAGCCTGGCGAAGACACAGATATGTGGCTGCTTTGTTGAATGAATGGACGGCCCATAAATCCACCAGAATACTGAGACGACGAGGGTAAATATTATGCAGTTGAAAAACATGTCGAAATAGCAAATATTGATCAAAGGACAATACGATGTATGGTACAAATAAAAGCATACAAATATTTCCTTATTTATTTGTTTATTTACGCCGTCCTCAAGCATGTAGAATAAGACAGATACATACTTTTATTAATGTAGTACACATACCTGTAGAAGTAATCCGGCTTAATATAAAGTCATAGAGCTTACTCAAATGTTCTTTCCAGATAGTCATTTGGCAGGCTTTAGAATCAGACGAGGACTGGCTTATTAAAGACATTTGTTGGATATTCATTAAACCCAAATTTACGAGCGACTGTCGTTATTTAACTAAAACACGATGAAGTGCTCGCCAAAAGGTATTGTCGTCAATATAACTAAAAACCTACAGCATGGAAACTAAAATCAGAGCAGTGACGATAATGTGATAGCTGACAAAAGGTCACACTGGTGAAAAGGTTTTACGTCTATGGAAAACAACAAGGTATGAGATTAACACTTAATTGTAGAATGGATAGTTGAATGACTTAATTAATGTTACATGATAATACAAGTCAGACTTGGATGGTGATAAGGCCGATGACAAGCAATTATATGCTAATGGTGACCAGTACTTATCACTAACTGACGTGTGACAAAGATGTAATGTTTGCCACGCCACAGCGTTTTTAAGTCCGTCCAAAATATTCGTTCATACTGATGATTTTAGTTGCCTTCTGTCTGCTATGAACTATCCAGCATGGAAACATATACATGTGTGTGGAGCAGGTAATTGGAAGACAAGTCAGGACACGTTTAGAAGTAACTCGAGAGACACATAAACATCAGTGAGTTGGAACCGAAATATCGCATCGGGCTAAGCCAAAGATAAGTCTGCGAGACTTTCCCCCCATACATATCACCTACTGGCGGACACAGCTTAGGAATGGAATGCCACCGAGACTCATAAGGCAATACAACTACATAATACAGTAGCTAGTTTATCTGCTGAAACGAAAGTAGATTAGACATAACGGATGACAAGGGAGGAGTTCCCAGTGGATAAGGCCCTACAGGCTAGCTGTTACACTGAATTCCCGCTCCATGTTGAAGGTTTTATATGAAACTGATCAAACGCTCGTATTTCCCCCCACACGCGCTTACCAGTCTGCTCCCATAAGAATCCATTTTGTTTCAAATTGCAACTCTAAATGCGTCTTCAGATTTGTGCTTGTTTTTATCAGACTGTGTTCAGAGTTTTTAGGTGACATGCCTTATGGATACAGGTCTAGAACGCCCCGCAAATCTGCGTTAGTCACAAACTGCAGTAACTAGCTAACCTTTGGTTCGGGTGCACATGATGTCTTAGTTAGTGAGACTAACGGGGTTTAGTGCTGTAACCAGTTGCCAGGAGTCCGAGATAGTATCCGCTTCAACGTTACTCTGTTAACCCTTCCCTGCCTTCCCGCAGCTGCTGTTCTCTGGCAACCAGTGACGATTTGTGACAAAACATTTGACTTTACCAGATGCCGTCAACGTCTGCGTTTCAGTATACTTTACTGGGAGTTATCTACTGCGATTAGCGATTAGTCTCCCCTTTTAGGAGTGCTTCATTGTATCAGGACCTTCGTTAACGCAGTCTTGCGTTAATCATACTGTGATGGAAACTGATTGAGCTCCGTTACGTAAATCCAGTTAACAACCTTGGCTTATGTAATGTATTTAAATACAGGCGTCTTTCCTTGGCGATTTTAAAAAATTCATTATATTGGATATTGAAAGTTTAAGGTCAATTCTGCCGTTGCCACTGCGATGGACTTTGTGTTTCCTTTGGCCACCAGGCAGTCGTGTCTTCAATCCTGTCAAGTGTTCATGGGATTGGCTATAATACAACTTGATCACAGAGCATCTGACACGACCAGCAAATCTATTTTTCTGGATTGGGCAATGATGTGGCACGAGGGCATAGGCATATCTCCGCAAACCACATTGGAAACTCACCCCGACGTAATTAGAAAACTTGTCACTTTTGGATTTCTTTGTTACAGATCCAGATAGCCCTGACAGCTAAATTATAAACGGATTGACCAACGCAAACTCAGATGAATCAAAGGCGATAAGCCGAATTTTAATGGAATTGTATACGTTGTCAGAATAAAAACGACGGCCTCAATTTTCGGACCTTGATCTGAATGGGCAGGATTTTTCGAATACTTTATTCGCCAAGAATGAGTATTTCAGAAAACTGAAGACAAAAACAACTACAAAAAAGAAACGTTTATCCGTTAAAGAGACGGAAGAAAAAAAAACAGTATTATGTTAAAAGACATGAGAACATGCACTTTTCTGTTGTGTATCCATTAAAATGTTCTATCTAGTCTATATCTCAAAGAGTTTATGGCGCAGGTCATGACAATCGCCAAGGAACACGAGGTGTGAGGTCAATTCCTGCAATGTACGAGGAATTACTGGACTTTGCGGGCTTACTTTTCGTGAGGCCCTGGTGACAGAGGCCCGTGTTACCGTTCCGGAGTCTGTGTGGCTTAAAAGACAACTTGTATTACACCTATATGGCGTACACGATAAGTGGGGAAATTTGTGAGTAACTAAATGAACAAGGTTGTGTCACTCCTTATCACCGTGGGGCACCCTGCTCCCGTTGCCACACTATACTTTGTCAAGTAGCAATGTTCTTCAGACAACAAGCAACAAATAGTAGACAATATATGGAGTAGTAAGCTTCTGTACACTCGCCTGGCTGTTAAGATCACATGCGGTATATATTATTTAGAAATGTAATCACTCAAAACGTATGTACCAGTTCTATATATATAATAACAATTCTTACCGTTATCAGTTAACTATTATCAATGTTAAATGAGGATAAACAAAAGAAAAATACTGAATAGGTAAAGAAAAAATTAATAAAGGCTGGAATATTGCGCCCGCATTTGAGTAGGCCTACGGTGTAGTTAGACCAAGTTGTTCCAAATAGAATAGATTGTGTTCTCTAACAGCAATAGTGTATAAAAATACCCTTGTGTATCAGAGGCATACATTAATTGTAACAAATTTGCACAGGAACTTCAATATGTATTTATTTACTTAATTCATTGGTGTTTTACGTCGTATATTCAAGAATATTTCAGCATTATGGTGGGAGGAAATCCCGCGAAGCCCGGAGAAAAGCTGCAACGATCCGCAGGTTGCTGGACACCTTCCCACTTACGACCGGAGAAGCTGGACTTGAACTCACAGCGACCACAATGGGGAGAGGTTTTGAATCATTCACGCTCGAACGCTACCTACTCGGAGCCAAACCCCAATTAATGTGTACTCTGCATATATAATCTTTATGTACCTATACGCGTAATGTGTGCCCTGCATGTATAATCTTTATGTACCTATACGCGTAATGTGTGCCCAGCATGTATAATCTTTATGTACCTATAAGTGTAATGTATACCCTGCATATATAATCTTTATATACCTATGCGTGTAATGTATACCCTACATAAATAATATTTATGTACCTATACGTGTAATGTGTGCCAAATTGTGCGCCTCTGATACATATCTTGTTTACATTGCAGCCTACACAAACAAATATGTTCAAAACGGTACACATTTGTTTTTTGAGAGCAGCTGAACAAAAGAGCCCCTTGTATAAACCAAATGGGAAACCTATCTCTCCGGCCGATTTTTCAAGCTGGATTCTAATTCCAGTTGCTGCGATGGCTCTCCAAGTAGACAGTTATAGTAGCTATATATGTTTAGCCAATGAAATAGACCCGCTTAAAATATTCCTTGCTAATCTTGGGCCTGCTGTGTCTTTTTTCAGTACATAGGCTAACAAAACATTTGTTTTTTTCTTCAGAATTGTATGGTGATTATATGACTGGATCATTGTGAGAAAAGTGATAAACTCATATAGTTGTTTGTCCCACCAATGTATTTTTACGACATGCTGACACCTAACTTGATCCAGTTAGGATCAATGAAAGGCCAGCCCGATCTGTAGATTAAAAAGGGACCAAAAGTCCGGTTGGGAGATTACGTTGAAACAAAAAGTGGATAACGAGACATCTTTCACAAAATGACATCGATTTTAGTGAAAACAATTGGTAGTTATCGATGGTCTGATCCACCGACCTGTAAACCCGCGAACGATACATCCTGCTGAGGTGATCGGTTAGCCAAGCAAAGCGGACAGTCGCAGAAGTAACTATCTGAACGCAGCCTACGTTTCCGAACGGAATCGGATCTAGTTTAATTGCGGTTTCGTCGGTTGTCGACGCACAAACCTTCCTTTCTATCTAGATGTTAGTCGTTGATTAACGGCAGATCTGTAAACTATTTCCTCTCTCTGTCAGTTCACTCATTACTATGCAATCTTCTTCAGTGTTATCGGTCCTTACACAGGATATCAGTTAACACCAGCAGTTAAAAAACTGTGTAGTCCAACCGTTTTTCAAAAGTTTGACTATTGATGAGCTCTTTCGCACTTTATACTCCTCTCTTAATGATGAATCTTTCTTGATGAATTCACTCACGGGACACCAGTCCTGCTGTAGGCTACTAAAGACGTGGTTGCTTTGCTTGTCTGATATGAAAGAAGAAACAACGGATTCTAATTCCAACTGCTGTTCTACAGTGGGTGCAGACAAGGGCATAAAAGGTCAAACATTTAATGGACAAAGAAAGTATTGAATGGACCACATATCGTGCCTCATATGAAATTATGAAATACATACGTAAACTAGAAGACGATGAATCAACGAATAAGTCTGGGAGAGTGTGCTGTACAGTGATTCCCTTTTAGCATGTATCTCAGCACGAAATCGTTTATTTCTTAACATTTAATACCAAGAAATCATTTGCTCCTCCTGAATGTGTTAAATGTACCCAAATAACATAGATTTAACTGAACAATCATGAACATATAGTTATATATGCATATGTCTAAAAGACAAATTAGACCACTAATGCTATTCATCAGTTTGTCCAGTACATTTATTAAAGGAATAGACTAGGAATTTTGCAACAACGCCTATCACTTATCAGATTCAGCAAAGGTTGTTAATACAAAAACAGCCTTTTTTTGTTTAGTGCATTTAGTTTTTTTTAACAAATTCCATTGATGTATTGATTGATTTTTGCCACATGAAATGGATTAGATTTTGTTATTGACTAATGCTTTCTGTCGGCATGATTTTTTTTTGATCACCAAAGCAGATAATACCCATCCAGTTTCATGTCAATGCTTTGTTTCTGAGTGTGCAATTTGATAGGACTTTGTCGATATTTTCTTCACTTCCAGGTCACTATTTTTGCAGACTAATTGGAATATGGAGTCCAGGAACAGTTATACAGGGAAACGTATCGTGTGTGGTGGCTGCAGTAGAGACTTGTGCTACATACACGACCGCCTCATAGAACAGCCTTCAAAGGGCATTGTAACGTCAAATTTTGTGTAACAGGTTGTGTGAAGTAGTGACCATCTGTTGTCCCATCCTCTGTCTGGAAACCCGTTAACTGACAGGGAGTAGGGCTGACCGTATCCCTGTCTGAAGTGTTCGATAACCCTGTGAATAGCAGTTTTTATCTCTGCTGTCACTGACAGCCTGCCTCAGGCCGTTCGCCAAGCTGAGAAACAAGGGGAGCAAACCTACTGCAATCGCCCGCGCCCTTCAATATCAAACAAACCGTACTTTAAACCAGTCCTGATTCTTTTTAATTTAATGCATTTTTCCTACAACGAGCGAAACCCGTTTCATTTGACGTAATAGATGTTTTGAGGCAATCTTTTGACAGTGCAGCCTACTTAAACTCAAGTAACGCCCCTCTGTATGTCCCCAACTTTTGATTTCGGAATTTCCTTCCGGCCACCAATTCATTCCGTGGATTTGTCCTTAATTTAGTTTATTTTTCCTCATTTTTAGGTATTATCAGTGCCTCATGTACTAGGCCTGTGTGTCACTTCTATGCGCCTAGCCTGTGTTGTTTTAGCCAGTCTGCTGGACTAATCCTAACATGCCTTATGATTTAAAAATATTTGTTATCCTTAACAATCCTTAACAATCCTTATGGAATTTTAAGCGCAGGGAGAATAACAATAGTTTTGGTTAAAGCATTGTGATATCAGTTCAGTGACTTTGAGTAATGAATGTTTTAACAATTCCCATATCAGAGGTGTTTCTTCTCAGTATTTGATTTTGTCATAAATCTCTTGAGAGCCTTTCCATTTCCTCGTATCCCTCCCTTCATGCCAGTTTGCTTATTACTAGGTTTTATTTTAATCGTTATTGAATTTTATTCCATGTTAACGACAATCCTTGCCATGAGACAAGTCTTTGAAATGAGCATTGTCCTGAACAACTGTACAGAGCAAACTGCACAACACCTGTTGGGAGTTAAAATCAAGATACTGTGGTTGTTTTATGACATCTAATATACAATACTGTGTAGACAAAGGCCTGTCCTAGAACACATGTTTAGTGTTTTTAACCTTGATATGTTCATCTGTTCTCAGACTTGTCCCGAAAGTATCTTAATGCAGACAAAAGTGACGTCTTGCCGTTAGTATCTAGAAGCAATACACACTAAATACAATTTTATCAACACATTTCTATTACATTTAATAAACGCGTCCTGTTCACAAATACAGTCTTTAGTAATTAAACAAACGTGTACATTATAGTAAACACCTGAAATGTTTACATACTAATGACCTGGATATTTTCAGTAAGCACAAATAGTGTATTAAATGTGACTTAAATATGTGTCATTAAGTGTATCAAGCCGGTAAACATGTAAATGTGTTTAACTACTCAAATAAAATTTATTGTTCTATTCTTATGCGTGACACATTACATGACTATTGCATATTGCACAGTAGAATATTTGTCGGCTGAAAAACGCGGCTTAGTGTGCTACATAATCCTGTTATTGACACGAATTGCGATTTTCAATTCGTAAGCTCATTAAATTTCTCTCTTCTGTTACTGCGTGAAGGGATGTGGAACTATATTTACGGCGTTCAACCAGTATAACCATGTATACGTATTTATTGGTGTCATTGTATGACAGTGGTATTTAAGAAACACATTCTATAAGAAGAACATTCTTAGAATATTGGGCTATGGTACCACTAACTGGTCTGTGACGCTCGTATGGCAGTTATGTGACATTCTAATGTTCGTTGAGGACGACTTTTCTCGTACCATTATGGTATACAGATCGGTTTCCTTCACAATAAAACTCACGCCATAGTGAAAACTTCCTGAGACTGGCGTTGCAGCTTTATGGTTTAGTTATTTTATATGACAATATAATTCCCACTTTCTTCAAAAATCAAGTTTGGTCGGAAAACATGTGAACATGTATCAAGTGTGTACTTGTAAAAATGCCTTGCATGTTATAGCAAGGTAATATGTTGATAGAATGATGTCGTTATCCCCAAATTGTCCCACTTCTGCCAAATTACTTCTGGTCCCAGCTTGAATTGAAGAGAATCTCTCACCACTGAGAAAATTTACCGTCAGAGATCATCCTAACATCGAGCATTTAATTTCACCCACACAGATGATCTGCAAATCAAAAGCAATTAAGTTCTTTAAAAATCTGTCTTTGCTCGCTCTCCTGTAACTGTACTGTCCGCCCCGGAAAAGGCAGTCTCTGGCACCGGGTTGATTTTGCCAACAGTTTCAGCAGAGTATATAACAGAACTCCCTGCATTCATCTCTAGTGGGAACGTACTCACTTCCGCAGACAGTTCATGATCATGCCAGCGTTCAGGTTAACAGTAAGATCCTTTTACCTGTAGCCAGCCACAACTGACCAGTGCTCATTGAGTTCCAGGACACTTCATCATCATGTTATCAGCATTCAGGTCAATCGTACACTCCAGCGAATAGCTGATACTGCACATTTAACAGAATGTTGTACCCACCAGCTGTTTTACCAAGAAGCAATCACTCCGTCATCTGTCATAAGCCTCATGCTGTTACAAACCAGCTAAGACTCATTGTAAATCATGGCAACACCTTAATGACCTTAATGATCCAAAAGGTATTACAAACAATCACGTGTATCAAGGATATCAAAGATAACGTGGGCAACATACGTAATTATGTTTCGAGTGTGAACAGGTTTGCTAGATAAAAAAGCAATTAGGTAAACGTTTAAAAAATTGAATCTCTATAAGCTTTATTAGAGGAGATGCAGTACCTATATCCCCTATGGAGTCAGTGAGTTAAACATTTCACCAAAGTATATGTTTGACACATTGTCATTATCGACTATGAGGACGGCGAAGATTTGTCTTACATCCTTAATATTTTATTCCTCCCGCATTTGTTCAAAGGCGAACATTGCTTCCATGGAGGCATGGATAGGAAGACCCGGTGATGGTTTCCATCCATCATGCGCTTCCCCAAGACCATTCTCTCGTGCGATTAACACAGGGTTACTAATGGATTACTGTTTTCTGGTTTTCAGGTTCTGCCACTTTGTACACTTGCCTTTATCTCATCGCATGAGCCATTAACCACCGTAGTTGTCATGTTAACAGAGGAAACTTGCAAATATCGTGACCTATAGCTGTACTGTAGTATAATGTAACAGTGATGAAGCGTAACGCTCACTGACCACGAACGTTTCCACCCAACAAGAGCCTATAATGACTACCCGGCCCGTGCTTCTTCCCCGGCTTTAACTGGTGCCCGAAATTGATGACAATAGACCCACTTCACCGTCGAAAGGCCGTCCATGTCCACAAGAATTCCGCTCAAGGTGATTTCTTTTCAAATAATGACAATGGAGGAACATTGAACCATAAATAACGGTGTTTCTACATAAATTTGTTGATGTGATCGATAGTGGCACAACCATTGATTAATCTCAACATCGACACCTTTTCGCTGAGATCAGAATACGAACTTGTGATGTATGGTGCCTTAAGTGGCTCTTGCTGAGCGTGCAGAATCTCAGTTAGGTGCGGAACACCCGTTAGGTTTATGAAAAACATAGCCATAAGCAAACCACTTAATGCATACAGGACATTTTGTCCTCATTGGTACAGGAAATTCGATGTGAGCACAACTAACAAAGAGTGTAACAGTACGAATATGACAAGCGTCCAGGGTAACCTTGCTAACTGTATCATGTTCACACGTTAAACGCGTGCAGCCCACCTCAAATGATTGCGTTATTTTTTCTCGAAAGAATATTACTATGTGATGATGAGGATAGGGTGTAGTAGTGGATCATTCCTGTTTGGGTAAAACTAATAGATTTTAGCAGTCCTGGTACATATTTAAACGGGTTTGACTTCCCTCAAAAACAACCAAAACCTACACGTAAACTTCCTGATGACATGAAATCATATGACCAAAAATAACAAAGAAAACCACAGATAAGAAGTGCACATTTGTAAGCCACTGTAAATCCCGGGACCAATTGTTCTGTTGATATAACGCGATCTATAGTGCCATTTTTATCACTCATTTCCAAGCTCTCTTACATTTATACTACTCCTCTTTTCCGCTTCATAAAGCCTCGGTTATGAAGGTTTCCTTTTTACTGGGGAAATGATATAACGGCATTTGTCCCGGAACAGACAAAGTTGATGTCTTCCGGAGACATGGACGAGTTTTGGGCTGCAGATAAAACTAGATTCTAACGTAATAATGGATGCGGTAAAAGGATGGGCGGACTGCATAATGAGAACCCATGTCATACTCTATGAAACAATAAAACTGCCATCAAAGGCGATAAAGGATCTACTGGTGGGTATAGTGTCTTTAGACAGCCCGGTTGAAAACCATTTTTCGAATTTGATCGGACGATACTCGAGGCAGGAAAGAAATTGATTGGCACTGGGTGATCGATGGTGGGATGATCGTAGGCGCGTTACAGAGTCTTAGTAAAGAATCTATGCCGGTTTGAGGACAGTGTTATCAGTAGATCATAAACCCAGGGGAAACTCTTCATAAATTCCTATTACAGACATGAGGCAAGAACACGTGCGCTCCGTTTGGATATCGTGGGCATATTGGTTTATTCATGAGTCCAGGTAATACTGCGTGCTCCAGTTGATGAAATAGTCCCATGACTAGTTTTGTATATTAATCAAGATTTGCTCATAGCGGGTAATTAGCCAACACAGGTAAGTGTGAACCTAATACCTGAACAAATAACAGACACGCTACGCCAGCTTGCAATAAGCAAGCCTATCAACTTATTTATGCCACTAAATAAAACCGTTATGTATGTATGCTGTCCAAGGCTGATAAAGTTTGTGAAATCCCAGTCCTGATGCCATGGACAGGGTTCATGTTGATGAAGCATACTTGTCACCTTTGTCGTATAGCTTTACGTACATGGCAGCTCGTTACCAACGTGTCCTCACTGGCAAGGGTAATGTGTATAATACAGTTAGATGACAGTTACCAGACGATTGTGACGGCCTGTCTTTTACGTCCAATTAGACGGGTGACAGGCAAGGCTAACTGTACGGTTGGTGTGGGTTAGTTGATTCGTCATGTTTGCTCACCAAGTTGGAAACAAACACGTCCGAATAGACTAGGTGATGTTTAGTATATTGGTGAAATAGCCCGTGCCTCAACTTAATTTCTGGCTGACATATCATCAATTAAACCCGCCCTACTAAGTATGAAACATGAGAGAACATGAGTCCAAAAAAGAACTGAAATCAAGCCCTTTGAAACATCGATAACAGATACTGTTTTGCTGCATTCTCCAACTTCCATGATTTTTAATAAGACCAGCAAATAAGTTTTGAGGTGAATTGTTTGTTTTAAAGCCTAAACTTGAATATTTCGTTCAGTACCCTGCAGGATGTCATTTGTCATAGATATTTAGATCAGAATTTTAGACCAAATGTTTCGATGAGCTGTTATGAATGCTGATATTTTCGAAACAAATTAAAGCTCGTCATCCTATCGTAAACTAATGGACTGTGTTAAGTTTTCTGATCACGGAAATCACAGATTTCCTCAAAGTTTTCTCGACCTATATTTAGTGAGTGCATGGTTCGGTTCCAACCGTTTCACACATATGGATATCAGTACGCATCTCATTTACAAACTGGTCAAAACAAACAGACTTTGTTTTCACTACTAACCACCTAAAACCGTTCAAAATAAATTATGGGATAAATAGGATATGGAATTCGTGACCCATTATATCAGATTTATTAAATTCATTCCTATGATCCGAACTTCATCAACCCGTGTATGGACAACACCTATGTGGTGTATCAGTCTTTTAACTCGAATACCGTATCAACCTGCCGATGGTTGTGGGTTTCCCCCGGGCACTGCTTGGTTTCCTCTCACCATTATGCTGGCGTGAAATATTCTTAAATACGGCGTAAAAATTCCAATGGAGCTAATCAAATAACGTGTCTCAAGCCAATACGACTATCACTGATATGCAACTTAAAGCAGGATGTCCTTTCCCTTCTTAAGCTAATCCACAGGCTGCATGTTACTTTGGCCAAAGAGAAAACAGTGTGTACTATTCTCAATATTCATCTGTCTCCGTAAGCAGTTGTAAACAGACGTAAATTATACAAGTGAAATTTTATCCTAAGACGCACGTCAACGATAACGACAACGCGCAATCGCTTTAAATGTAGATTGCCGTGTCTATAGGGTTCTGTTTGGAACATTGGCAAGCCCATCTTTCATAATGCGATTTTCGATCATAACGGTATCATACTTGGGAGACCCAATCCTCTTGGGAGAGTCATTCTTGGAGTGGCTGTGACAATTATCAGTCTACGGCTCTCATTGAGACTTTTCTACATTCTTACGTTCATTGAAGACCACGTACTTGTATTCTACCAGCATGGCGTGTGGGCCTGTTTGTTATAGGTTTGAAGGTTCGCCACTTTCGGTTTATCACTTTTGGGGTTCCTCCACGCATGAAACTGACTGCCATCGTGAGAAGTGAAAACAACAATTCTTGAGTAAGTTGTTAAATAAAAATAAATTAAATAAATATATCGAGGTATGATTCCACTTATTCATTCACATTTTGTATACCAATTACAGTTATACAGGTTTGAAAGTGAAAAGAAATGATCTGCTGCCTTAGAGTATTTAAATTTCGAAATGAATTTCTTGAGTAATTTTCCACACAATTTGTAATAAAGCATATATGGAGTCAGTCAGGCTATGAAATGTCTAACCCATCTTCGTACGCTTCTGTCAGCCAGGCTATGAAAAGTCTAACCCATCTCCGTACGCTTCTGTCAGTCAGGCTATGAAATGTCTAACCCATCTCCGTACGCTTCTGTCAGTCAGGCTATGAAAAGTCTAACCCATCTCCGTACGCTTCTGTCAGCCAGGCTATGAAAAGTCTAACCCATCTCCGTACGCTTCTGTCAGCCAGGCTATGAAAAGTCTAACCCATCTTCATACGCTTCTGTCAGTCAGGCTATGAAAAGTCTAACCCATCTCCGTACGCTTCTGTCAGCCAGGCTATGAAAAGTCTAACCCATCTCCGTACGCTTCTGTCAGCCAGGCTATGAAAAGTCTAACCCATCTTCATACGCTTCTGTCAGTCAGGCTATGAAAAGTCTAACCCATCTCCGTACGCTTCTGTCAGCCAGGCTATGCAAAGTCTAACCCATCTCCGTACGCTTCTGTCAGCCAGGCTATGAAAAGTCTAACCCATCTCTGTACGCTTCTGTCAGTCAGGCTATGAAATGTCTAGCCCATCTTCGTACGCTTCTGTCAGCCAGGCTATGAAATGTCTAACCCATCTCCGTACGCTTCTGTCAGTCAGGCTATGAAATGTCTAACCCATCTCCGTACGCTTCTGTCAGTCAGGCTATGCAAAGTCTAACCCATCTCCGTACGCTTCTGTCAGTCAGGCTATGAAATGTCTAACCCATCTTCGTACGCTTCTGTCAGTCAGGCTATGAAATGTCTAACCCATCTCCGTACGCTTCTGTCAGTCAGGCTATGCAAAGTCTAACCCATCTTCGTACGCTTCTGTCAGTCAGGCTATGAAATGTCTAACCCATCTCCGTACGCTTCTGTCAGTCAGGCTATGCAAAGTCTAACCCATCTCCGTACGCTTCTGTCAGTCAGGCTATGAAAAGTCTAACCCATCTCTGTACGCTTCTGTCAGTCAGGCTATGAAAAGTCTAACCCATCTTCATACGCTTCTGTCAGTCAGGCTATGAAAAGTCTAACCCATCTCCGTACGCTTCTGTCAGCCAGGCTATGAAAAGTCTAACCCATCTCTGTACGCTTCTGTCAGTCAGGCTATGCAAAGTCTAACCCATCTCCGTACGCTTCTGTCAGCCAGGCTATGAAAAGTCTAACCCATCTCTGTACGCTTCTGTCAGTCAGGCTATGAAATGTCTAGCCCATCTTGGTACGCTTCTGTCAGCCAGGCTATGAAATGTCTAACCCATCTCCGTACGCTTCTGTCAGTCAGGCTATGAAATGTCTAACCCATCTCTGTACGCTTCTGTCAGTCAGGCTATGCAAAGTCTAACCCATCTCCGTACGCTTCTGTCAGTCAGGCTATGAAATGTCTAACCCATCTTCGTACGCTTCTGTCAGTCAGGCTATGAAATGTCTAACCCATCTCCGTACGCTTCTGTCAGTCAGGCTATGCAAAGTCTAACCCATCTTCGTACGCTTCTGTCAGTCAGGCTATGAAATGTCTAACCCATCTTCGTACGCTTCTGTCAGTCAGGCTATGAAATGTCTAACCCATCTCCGTACGCTTCTGTCAGCCAGGCTATGAAATGTCTAACCCATCTCCGTACGCTTCTGTCAGTCAGGCTATGCAAAGTCTAACCCATCTCCGTACGCTTCTGTCAGTCAGGCTATGAAATGTCTAACCCATCTCTGTACGCTTCTGTCAGTCAGGCTATGAAAAGTCTAACCCATCTTCATACGCTTCTGTCAGTCAGGCTATGAAAAGTCTAACCCATCTCCGTACGCTTCTGTCAGCCAGGCTATGAAAAGTCTAACCCATCTCTGTACGCTTCTGTCAGTCAGGCTATGCAAAGTCTAACCCATCTCCGTACGCTTCTGTCAGCCAGGCTATGAAAAGTCTAACCCATCTCTGTACGCTTCTGTCAGTCAGGCTATGAAATGTCTAGCCCATCTTCGTACGCTTCTGTCAGTCAGGCTATGAAATGTCTAACCCATCTCCGTACGCTTCTGTCAGTCAGGCTATGAAATGTCTAACCCATCTCCGTACGCTTCTGTCAGCCAGGCTATGAAAAGTCTAACCCATCTCTGTACGCTTCTGTCAGCCAGGCTATGAAAAGTCTAACCCATCTCCGTACGCTTCTGTCAGTCAGGCTATGAAATGTCTAACCCATCTCTGTACGCTTCTGTCAGTCAGGCTATGCAAAGTCTAACCCATCTCCGTACGCTTCTGTCAGTCAGGCTATGAAATGTCTAACCCATCTCCGTACGCTTCTGTCAGCCAGGCTATGAAAAGTCTAACCCATCTCTGTACGCTTCTGTCAGCCAGGCTATGAAAAGTCTAACCCATCTCTGTACGCTTCTGTCAGCCAGGCTATGAAAAGTCTAACCCATCTCCGTACGCTTCTGTCAGCCAGGCTATGAAAAGTCTAACCCATCTCCGTACGCTTCTGTCAGCCAGGCTATGAAAAGTCTAACCCATCTCTGTACGCTTCTGTCAGTCAGGCTATGAAAAGTCTAACCCATCTCCGTACGCTTCTGTCAGCCAGGCTATGAAAAGTCTAACCCATCTCTGTACGCTTCTGTCAGTCAGGCTATGAAAAGTCTAACCCATCTCTGTACGCTTCTGTCAGTCAGGCTATGCAAAGTCTAACCCATCTCCGTACGCTTCTGTCAGCCAGGCTATGAAAAGTCTAACCCATCTCTGTACGCTTCTGTCAGTCAGGCTATGCAAAGTCTAACCCATCTCCGTACGCTTCTGTCAGCCAGGCTATGAAAAGTCTAGCCCATCTTCGTACGCTTCTGTCAGTCAGGCTATGAAATGTCTAACCCATCTTCGTACGCTTCTGTCAGTCAGGCTATGAAATGTCTAGCCCATCTCCGTACGCTTCTGTCAGCCAGGCTATGAAATGTCTAACCCATCTCTGTACGCTTCTGTCAGTCAGGCTATGCAAAGTCTAACCCATCTCCGTACGCTTCTGTCAGTCAGGCTATGAAATGTCTAACCCATCTCTGTACGCTTCTGTCAGTCAGGCTATGCAAAGTCTAACCCATCTCCGTACGCTTCTGTCAGCCAGGCTATGAAATGTCTAACCCATCTCTGTACGCTTCTGTCAGTCAGGCTATGCAAAGTCTAACCCATCTTCGTACGCTTCTGTCAGTCAGGCTATGAAATGTCTAACCCATCTCCGTACGCTTCTGTCAGTCAGGCTATGAAATGTCTAACCCATCTCCGTACGCTTCTGTCAGCCAGGCTATGAAATGTCTAACCCATCTTCGTACGCTTCTGCCAGCCAGGCTATGAAATGTCTAACCCATCTTCGTACGCTTCTGTCAGTCAGGCTATGAAATGTCTAACCCATCTCTGTACGCTTCTGTCAGCCAGGCTATGAAATGTCTAACCCATCTCTGTACGCTTCTGTCAGTCAGGCTATGCAAAGTCTAACCCATCTTCGTACGCTTCTGTCAGCCAGGCTATGAAATGTCTAACCCATCTCTGTACGCTTCTGTCAGCCAGGCTATGAAATGTCTAACCCATCTCTGTACGCTTCTGTCAGTCAGGCTATGCAAAGTCTAACCCATCTTCGTACGCTTCTGTCAGTCAGGCTATGAAATGTCTAACCCATCTCTGTACGCTTCTGTCAGTCAGGCTATGAAATGTCTAACCCATCTCCGTACGCTTCTGTCAGTCAGGCTATGAAATGTCTAACCCATCTCTGTACGCTTCTGTCAGTCAGGCTATGCAAAGTCTAACCCATCTCCGTACGCTTCTGTCAGTCAGGCTATGAAATGTCTAACCCATCTCTGTACGCTTCTGTCAGTCAGGCTATGAAATGTCTAACCCATCTCCGTACGCTTCTGTCAGCCAGGCTATGAAATGTCTAACCCATCTTCGTACGCTTCTGTCAGTCAGGCTATGAAATGTCTAACCCATCTTCGTACGCTTCTGTCAGTCAGGCTATGAAATGTCTAACCCATCTCTGTACGCTTCTGTCAGCCAGGCTATGAAATGTCTAACCCATCTCCGTACGCTTCTGTCAGCCAGGCTATGAAATGTCTAACCCATCTCTGTACGCTTCTGTCAGCCAGGCTATGAAATGTCTAACCCATCTTCGTACGCTTCTGTCAGTCAGGCTATGCAAAGTCTAACCCATCTTCGTACGCTTCTGTCAGTCAGGCTATGAAATGTCTAACCCATCTCTGTACGCTTCTGTCAGTCAGGCTATGAAATGTCTAACCCATCTCCGTACGCTTCTGTCAGTCAGGCTATGAAATGTCTAACCCATCTCTGTACGCTTCTGTCAGTCAGGCTATGCAAAGTCTAACCCATCTCCGTACGCTTCTGTCAGTCAGGCTATGAAATGTCTAACCCATCTCTGTACGCTTCTGTCAGTCAGGCTATGAAATGTCTAACCCATCTTCGTACGCTTCTGTCAGTCAGGCTATGAAAAGTCTAGCCCATCTTCGTACGCTTCTGTCAGTCAGGCTATGAAAAGTCTAACCCATCTCCGTACGCTTCTGTCAGTCAGGCTATGAAATGTCTAACCCATCTCCGTACGCTTCTGTCAGCCAGGCTATGAAATGTCTAACCCATCTCCGTACGCTTCTGTCAGTCAGGCTATGAAATGTCTAACCCATCTCTGTACGCTTCTGTCAGTCAGGCTATGCAAAGTCTAACCCATCTCCGTACGCTTCTGTCAGCCAGGCTATGAAAAGTCTAGCCCATCTTCGTACGCTTCTGTCAGTCAGGCTATGAAAAGTCTAACCCATCTCCGTACGCTTCTGTCAGCCAGGCTATGAAATGTCTAACCCATCTCCGTACGCTTCTGTCAGCCAGGCTATGAAAAGTCTAACCCATCTCCGTACGCTTCTGTCAGCCAGGCTATGAAAAGTCTCGCTCCTGTAATTGGCAAGTACAAACAGTCTTTAAGACTTGTGTCAATATTTTTGCTAGTAGGTCATTAAAGTGTCCGTTTTTTACCAATGGGGATATAGTACCTGCAAATAAAGCACCAATCATCAGGTTCAAAGTATTGCTGATAAGTATGGTTACAGGTAGGATTGGACACTTACAATTACAACTTGTACTTAATCGTACATGTAAACAGGAAGGCCTGTAATGGCCACATTATCGTTCTAATTACTGAGAAACAAGGGATTGCTTTCAATTACAAAAGATGAGACGGCTTTGCCGAAATTGACGAGTTTATTAAACTCCATGACATTTACAAACATAGCTGCAATCTGGATCTTTGTTTTATAATGTATGATACGGGACGTTTTGGTTTTATTAATCCCCTGTACATGCGGATTCCGGTTATGCATCAGAATAAGTTCGTTTCATGTTATTATGGGACATACGGCAACTGACATCCGACGTAAACATTGGTATGTACATTTCCTCTAAAGTCTGATTTGAAATACAGACCTTGTTCAGTCGTGTTCCAGTTTTGTATTATGCACTACTATATTACTTATATTAACAAAGATTAAAAAGATAACTTGACCAGAAAACACCCAAAATCTTTCAGGCAAAATAACGAGATAAATTTGAATGAATTTGCAGTCGAGGAAGATCATCAGTGCGATGCACAATGGACATTGATTGATTAAAATCGAAATTGAGAGTTTATTGCACTGCATGAAAGCTACTCCTATCTGAGAAACCTAGGTTATTTGTCAGCATTGAAAGGGTAAAGAAATACACGATACAATCCTGTTAATTCATTCCAATCTGTACTTATTTCAGTTTACCTAAAATTTTGATATTGATGTTTTTTCAGTTTCAGGGAATACATTTCTCACGTTGATCTAGACAATTAAATTGTAGAAAAGCAAAAGAGTCATATTGCACAACAAAAGCAGATGTCAGCATCCAAACTATCAAGAGCGTTCCGATCGGGTAAATAAACTAACGATGTTCAGAAATGGGTCTTATATTTCTACAGTACTGGGTCAATTTTGTACGAATGGGCCATGTGGAGGGAATTCAGAGCTGGACTAGTAACATCCTGAAAGGTTTGCATAAAGGACGGAAAGAACTTAAGATGGTAAATGGCCATAGTGCACTAACTGTAAAGTTATATATCTTTCAGTTTTGTAAAAAAAAATCCTTAGTGTGAAAAAAAGCACCGTCACATTCGCTGCTGCGGTTACCAATGTCATTTGGTTTTCTGGAAATAATGAGAGTGATTTTACAACCTGTGATGATTTATGTTGACAGAGATTGATGTTATGTAAATAGTCTGACTTCTGGGGGAACTGCCGAGGACGATATTCCATATAAAAGAGACAGATATGATTCCAACGTGCAACCGTTCACAGGGATATTCCCTCATTTTAACCCACATTGCAGCAGAGAACAGGATATTGTCTTCGTCGGGTTGAGTTTTGTTAATGGACATCTTCACAGAGCATATGTTCGGCGATAACCTCGGTTTGATTGCTCTCATGGCGCGTCTGAGACGGTCAATGCTCTGTCTTCTCGCAACACAAAACATATTGATATATCGAAATTTACTAGGTCAGAATGGCATTGTGTCGGTTTAATGATATACAATGCCCGTACATGTATTGAATTATACCATGTCTTTTAGCATTAACGATCAAATCTCAGCTAGGTGTACATGTATATCTAGGGGGTAGAGATGTTGGGTGAGCGGTGAGGATAGGGCGATAGGAAGAAGGAAATACACCAGTGGTATATAATAACAGTGATGTACCAAGATGTAGGCGTCAAGCCAATGAACCGGTTTCAAAGATGTTGATCAAGAATGTGTTTACATTTATCATCATGACTACTCTACGCATCACATTTATTTAAAACCTGTTCCACTGTTTCCGAAACGGTGCGTAAATACTGAAGTTGTAGCTGTAAAATAATTACGCATGCTTTTTGCTTAATATCCCCAACAGCATAAGCCCGCTCATTACAGGGAGGGTAAAAACAATGAATCACATTTTGAATATTAGTATATATGCTCTGCGGACTTCAAGTTTGTGGTGTTCAAACAACCTAGTACTTAAATAGATAACAACGTATTTATAAGACGCAATAAAACAAACTATTGTGTTCAACCTTAGTATCTCCGTCAGCTTTTTATTGAGAATATGTTTATTTATACTCAAACACGAGATTGCAGGTAGACGGATTGGGCAACCAATATAGAGATGTATCCATAGCTGCCACAAGACAGCAGTGAAACGAAGCATAAATAAATGTTTTGTGAGTTTGTCATCGTTAGTCCATTTATATGGTATACCTCACTTCCCCGCCGCGTCACTTGCAGGTGTAATGAAGGTCACGCTAAGGTCAGAGAAAATGAGTCATAGGAACGTTCCGTTAGAAAGTCGCCATGTATGGCTGACGAAAAACACTGTGTGTTTGTGGCGACCGCAAATGACGGACACAGCTGATGTTTCTACGGCAAAAGAACTCAAATAAACGAAAAACAAGTCATCCGTATGAACTGTAGCTCAACAGCTACTGGCTGATCCAGTAAAAACATCGGCCACACTGAAAACAGGCTCTAAACTAAGTGGTAATCAGCAATGACGTGCGTAGGGCTAGCGTCTTTGAAGTGTTGAGATATTGGACAGGCAGTAGTGTAAGGCGCTGAATGACAATCTCAGGAGGAAGCATTTGCTGAACCACCGTGTCCCTTGACTGGTTGGAGATCCCTGTCTAAGGAAGGAAATCAAATCTTATCAGTTAAGTTTACAGTAAAGCAATCGGGTTTAATTGCGTTACATAACCGAGCAGATTTCAATCACTCTGTGTAATATTTACTTTAAATTAAAGTGAACGAAATTCACGCATTACTGAAAACGTATTTGTCTATTGATTTCCGTGAAACTACAAACTCAATCTTTGCTCCAAACAAACTTATTTCTTACACAAGCCATGGCCATTTGTCTGTCATGTTAACTGCGCTTTTTACCCTTCACGTGAACGCCTAAATTCGTTTAAAGTTATGATAAACTAGTTGACGTACTTGTGGAACACACTGTAGCTGGCGCCTTGTGTCTGGTGGTTACAATTAACCCAGGCGCCCATAAAACTGGTTGTAATCCAACGCTCTCTTCCCAAGCCGACCATAATACGCCATGGAATCCAAACCTCTCTTCGCAAGTTCTGCCAACTGCCTTGAAATCCTTTGCCTTTCTGAATTTCTTTTTCCTAATTTTCCCAAAAACATTCGGCTATCATACCGCTTGTCCATATCGCGCTTCCCCAACCGTCCGAAATAGGCGTTGCCGTCAAATCGTTTTCTGAGCAAGTCTTGTTCTTCGGCTAGCCTGTTAAATAAGGCGTTGTCCTCCAAACCACTGTCTTCCCCTTCGCCGTCGCGCTTTCCAAGACGGCCGAACATGGACGGATCTAATCGTTTTTCTTCTGCTTCTTCGTTAGCTCCGTATATGGAGCTGTCCATACGTTTGCCTAGCCGCCCAAAGAACTGCATATTGTCCAACCTCTTCTGTGTGAGCTCTACGGGAGCATGTGACTCTGATGCAACATCATCGGAGGCCGCCTGAATCCCTAACCACAGTCCACAGGCTACAAAACAGACGGCAAGCCGCCACCACCCCACTGAGATCATCCTACTTGCTCGGCCCGGGTCAGTTCCTTAAAACACAAAGACATACATCACATTAGAAATGTTAAAAACTACTTTTTTTGAAAAAAATATCCATTAAGTCGATTGTTTTAACTCGAGCGAACTTCATAAAGGTCAGCTGTCAGACATGGAATTTTTACCAGCTGCTAACGCAATCCGCAACAAGAACAAAAAGGACATCAAACAAATAAAAAACAAAGAGATAAAAAACAACCAAAAATTAGGCTTATTAAACTATCCCATGGATAACCGTTAGTTTTTATCACAAGAAGGCAATGAATCAAACCAACATGAAGAACAATGTTCAGGTATGTTACTTTGGCACCACGTGGTTGTTTAATGCCTTGCGTTAGGGTTACCATTGGTGTAAATCGCAATGATACCATATGGCCGCTTGGCAATGGAAGCCTTTGTACAGCAAAATTCCTTTTAATGTCAACATTCACAACATCGAATTTACAACGGCATATGTACAAAGACAATAATGCCATTCCCCCACTTCAGGCGTTTTGCCAAAACTTCCTATTTTACAAAATCTAGTGGAGCGATAATTGTTGTCCACCTTTCATGATTCACTGCAGACGACTTGGTCAAATAATGGCTTTCTTTTTGGAGTTCCCGCGGCAGGGCTGTAGAAGAACGTAGTGATGGTTACCCGCGCCTGATTACCTAGGTACATATATACCGAAATAACTGCCCATACCCGGAGTGAGGCAGTTATTGTTGGTTGTACTCAATGGATGCTACAAAAATGCCGATGGGGAATTAGACAGAAAGGTAACTAGAACTGTCTACAGTTTTCCTTCCAAGCAGTATTCACGAACGGATTTCAACTTCTGCTTCAGTACAGATTAGTTTACGACATTGTAACAGTCGTTCGGCAAGACAGCCAAGGTGGTATGTTAAGATCCACATCCTGTTTTGAAAAATAATGGACAGTTAACTAGACAGTTCAAAAGCACATTATGCTCTAGTTGTCCTATGAGTTTAGGATACATGAATGGAATGAAGTTCCTTTTTTTGATATAGAATAATATTATTTAAGCGCTTGTAACGAGAAAGCCCATCGATGTTAGCATAAACTGGTTCACATTCCATGAAAAGAGGATACCTTGCTCTACAATTTGGTGCAGATTACAAAATTCTAGCTCTCGTAGTTTTCGATTCACATACCAATAAAATCACTGACGAAAACTGTTTTTTTGATAATACGCCAAAATGTTGGATATGTAATATATCAAAGTTATAATAAAAATTCAAACCATTTAATGACGTCATAGATTTGACCAGTGGTGAGCTTCTTAAGATTTTAATTGATTGTATTAATAATCAAGGACATTTGGCGTGTCGCGTGCCAAACAATTCTGATATCTGTGGAACTAGACACAGCGAGACACCTGTGAAATTAAAATTTAGATGTTGCCGTAGCGCATATTTGGATGGTTACGATACAGGTATCTATTAACGTTACTTTGACGTTACAATTGATCGATGAACTGTATCCAACGTTATTCAGCTCCGAAAATGGGAATCTAATAATTATGGAGAACATTTTGCGCTGTTTAATGAATTTACTTCAAGGCAGTTTCTTAGAATTGACTCTTAGTACTCGTGTGAAACCAATGCGGTACACTGATAATGGTACAGTGATTACTGTCGTCAATGACACTTTATTTTCACCATTTTCCTGAACTTAACTCTCTATATGAAGGTGGACTATCCGTTCCCGGGGATAACTTCCGCGTTAGAGAGCAGGTCAACCGCAGGCCGTCACACGCCACAAGTGAAGTGAGTGCTAGGAGGCGCCGATCACTAGAATACCATTAGACATTAAGCAAATGTCTGGTGTTCGTGCTGAAGTTGTAGCGAGCACAACACCCCAGATAACGTTGGAAACTCTGCTTATCGTTAAAACTCCTACAGAGACGACATGATTCCACAAGCTCCCAGACACCAGCATACCCTTATCACAAATATTGGAGAGAAAATTGAAAAAAAAGCACTTGTAGAGAAATTATCAAACAATAATTGCATAACGTCATTAGTTAATGGTGAAAACTTGTTTGACCCCTGAAAGTCCTGCACTGGAAAATATGGCAATGGGCTAACCGTTGTGCAGATAAGGCTAAAATCTGTTCCTTAGTTATCAACTATCAATCTGTGACAATGAGACATGTCTGTTTGCCATATATACACACCTCGGGAAGAGATGGTCTTTACTGAAATAATGTCCCTTTGTTAAAACTCTTTCAAAATGGTGGCTATATCTCGTTATATCTCGTTATATATCTTAAATTAAGTGATTAGCCTACTATTTAAAGGTATATTGATCTTTCCGGAAAAGTATTTTGAAAAAATTATCAGTCATTGTCTTTCTGGAATGAGCTTGGTAAGAGACAGAGAGATGCTTCCAGTCAGCTTTGTCTTACTGGTTTCCTCATTTCACAATTCAAGACACAGTGAACGTGAATAGTTTTCTGGGTACCGGATATTAAAGAAATTCCCTCTCTCAGACGAGTAGCAGTTATCGCAGTTGCCAGGAAGTAGACATACCAAGCCGGCAACAAGTAAGCGTCTGGGAAAGTTTCCGCCGAACAGTTGCCGTTAATTACTTGAAATATTCCGCAAATAGGAAAAGTTTCCTGCCCGGTAAATACTTATCTATAGACCCACTGTAACCCAGACTACGCGAGCCGAAAGTGTGGAAACTTAGACATCGTTGTCAATAACATGCGAACTTGTAGCCATGGTATTAGGTTTAAGTAAAGGACATCGACTAGATCCACTGATACTAGCATTCAGTTAGAGAAAGTCATCTGTATAACTGAGATAATACAATATTTTGGCGTTGGATAAATTGGACATAAATTTTACGTGAATATTATTCCCAAGTGGCTAGAGACGGAAGGCATTAACATTGAGCAATGCTATACTGCTCTTAAAGGTAAGTAAGTTGAAGCGACATTGTTATGATTGGTAAACATCTGTTGAATACGGTCTTGATAATATGCTTCAATAGGCGTTTTATTCTCAGTGTTCATAACAATACTGACGTTGTAGCATTTGTTTTCCCCCATAATAATTTTTACTATAACCTTCAAGGATAGGCGCCCTGGATTTCATGTTGTTACCTAAACTCGAAAATATATAATCTCATTTGTATTTAATGACTTACTCCACAAACGTATGACTAAATGCCATCCGTATGAATACAGGACCACAAAGGACCCCTTTTGATCCCTAAAATGTCTTGGCATAAACCCACTGCCGAAAGAACTGTATCTGGACCGTTTGATCTATTTGTCCACGGGGAGTACATGTCAGGCCGTTCGTTCAACGGGTGACCAAATTTCTAATGAAGCATTTAAGGATTTAATCACATTTTTCTCATGATTAACATTCATGGCAAAGCTTTTTCGTCTGTGAACAAGATTTTAGTCGTATTCCACAATGTACGTGATATAAGTGAATGAAGTCATTTCACCCAGCAGGACGTTAGTAAAATCCGAATTAGTAAAATTTTCATCCTGTATAAATAGTTTAAACCTTATTTATGTGACAGTGTTCTGTCGAAATATCCTTCGAATGGCCCTGGTCTGTTTTATACGGCCCTGTACTTCATACCATCCTGTACTCAATCTTCCTTTTCATTTCACGATCTCAGTATTTCTTAAGCCAAGTAATTGGGCAAAATTATGTATCATTTTTTGACTTGTAATCACCCTTCATCTCCTTTCTCTAAGCTATGTTTCTGACTGTGGGAAGCGTTCTTCAGAAGCAGCAGATATTTTACCAGAGAACCCTTTTACCCTATCATTAAAACCCTTTTTCAAAAGGACAAATGACGCCATTTTCATTCTTGCTAGAGGACAGTATTATCTTGTGGATAAATAAAGCATTTCCATGGCAACACAATAATTGGTGTGCATTTATTTTACTGGCTTTCATCCACACATTGCAAATTTTGCCAGATTGTTGAAAATTACCGTCTTGCAAATCGCTAGGAACGATTAACGGACTTCTTACTAATAGATGTATGCCAAGGCAGAAAGCTCTGTGTGAAGTGCCCGAATGGTTAACTGAGTAGCACAGTTCAATCAAAATCAATTCAAAGGAATCTAAAGACGACGTTGTTTTTCTATGACTTACTTACTCTCGGTTGATGTATTAAGCAAATATGAAACACAGGTATATCAGTAAATTTGATAGAATGAATTAGACATTGTTTCGAAAAAGTTTCCCAGCGCTAGAACTGACAAATGAGTATTTCCAAAACTTTGTTTAGCAGAGTTTTAAAATCATGGAGAGGAATAACTTACCTGTAGAGTATAGATCCAAGAAAGAAACTAGCAACTTTTCTATAGTACGTTAATCACTGTCGATGTTAGAGTATTTTGTGGATAGAAATTAGACCTCCTTCCGTAGAAAACTCCAAATGTACCGGAGTCGCGACTCGTCTATCCCTTGGCGACAACACGACGTCCGGAGTGCGTTTGTGGGCCGAGCGCGTGTTCTTCTGTTACGCCGTTAGTTAGGCGATCTCTGAGAGGCGCCTTCACGGGCTCCTTTATATGGACAGACCGGCTGGTGGGGAGTATCTGATCGATATACTACAGCGCATGACTCCGCTGCAACCATCAGCTTCTTAAAGCCTCGGTCCTGTGCAGAGTGAGGAGTACACGCGTACAGAGACAGTCAAACCTGGCACTCCTCGTACCTCATAGGTCAAGTGCAGATAGATATTGCCAGTCATACAGTCCAAGCCAACGAGATAATCATCAATTTGGGAGGAAGCATAACTGTCTTTCTGGAACTCATAGGATATAGTGCTTCTAGGTTTTGGGTGTATATAAATTCCTGGGCGTAATGGTCATCTAGACGATGTCTGACGATGTTAAGATTGATGTTGAAATCTTGTATGGAATTAGATTAATTCGGTTCGCATGAGCGAGTGTGGACCTGCTTGTCTGTCTTTCTGTAGCGGCGCAGATATTTGCTCGTCTAATATCCTGTAAGCGCAATTTTCAGGCGAACTTGTGAGAAATTTTTCTCTTACCCAGACCTTCTGTCTCCTGGGGATGCTATCTATACACAAACTACTAGGATTTAAATTAAAGACTGAGAACCAACACAATTTATTGATTCCAAATGCGAACGCTTTGGTAATAGCTGACTAGATACAGTAGCTGTTCTAACGAAGCGTTTCCATAGAGAAATAGTAAGGAAAACACGAAGGAAATGGTTCATCTTCAGATTTAAGGAGGTCAGTCAAAAGCCCAAAAGTATTTAAGTAAAGGAAGTGAGTGGATTCCTATGGATTCGTTAATATATCCTATTTCAAAAACATAGGACATAATCTATACAAGTGAACCTCAGATAACAATATTCAGTGCCTTTCATAAGACAAACAGTTTAATTATGGCAGTGAAATAGGTGATAAAGGAAACGATATACGGGTAAGTTGTACTCGTCATTTAATCAGCCCTAGGTGTGGAAACTATCTTACAAGTTTAATGCAAGTCTCAAAACGCACACAACCAGATTTACGTGCGTGCCATGCAAATCGGTTGCACAGAATTGATACGTTTGAACAATTTTCTTGAGAAACAGCCGAACTGTATTCCTTATTCATTCACTGTTATATGGCGTATCCTGAGAGCTACTAACACGAACTGGATATGTCCTCGTCTTTTGATTACTACATCTACACATAGTACCTCCAACGTGGTTTGAGTTTTCAGGCTATGTTCGAAACCAATCTGGAAGGGCAGCTGTTTCAGGCCTGCCGAAAGAGTATTGGGTATTACATTTGTATCGAATTGGAAAAAAATATATGACAAAAATCTTTTTTTTTCTTTCGAGTGGGGCACGATAAGTATTCTTGAGATAAAGCAGAAAGAGGAGTGATGCCTATGAGAAACGGGAGGTGTTCAGCAGATGACAGTCGGCTTAATGCTCGGTATGTGTGTTAGACAGAAACATTCTATTCTCACTGATGATTCCCCAAAACACTGGGTAAACCAAGGCGCCAGTGTAAAGCACAAAATCATACAAAAGGTATCGTGTAAAACACCATTAACATTGGTTTGCAAACCCAGAAAATCCTGTATGTACAGTTATATTTGATTGGTGTTTTACGCCTTACCTCAAGTGTTTTCACTTTTACTACGGTGGCTAGTATCATGGTGGGAGGAAACACAGCCCGGTGGTGCACAGTTATAAGTCATTGTGAGTGTATCGCTGGCTTTTACAAGCGCAAGAATTTTGTTTTTGAAAATGTTTTGCTATCTCCACACTGAATATGACACATTAGTTTTAATTTCGTCTGATTCTCCACCAATCATGAAATGAAACAGTAAAAAATTTGAAAATGGCTGTAGGCCCACATCTTAAATTAACTTAATTTAAATCGTTTTCGGCCCTAAAATATTAGCCTAAAGCTTGCAATATCAGTCTTAACGTACAAAAGTATAAAGGGTAAATTTTAACAACGGAACTTTACAGGAGTTGGATTGAGTCAGATTCAAGTAGACGTTGTGTCCATTACACGATGGTTCATGTCGATACCTAATACCGCCTAACTTCCCTCTCGATTACTTTCTCCTCAGTTCGTGTCACTAGTACTCTCCACCTCCGGAGTCAGGTAGTCAATAAATCCCCATGACAATGTGAATGCGGACTAGTGATTCCATGAACTGACCAGCAGAGATTCAGGATCCGCACAGTACAGTAGACGCCCGGGTTACCGGTAGTCGGATCAAGTTTCCGTGAATGGCTGTCAAGCCAATAACGTTTGAGACAAGTAGTGGCCTGGACTGAAAAGAAGCACCAGTCTACCTTAGTCATTTAAATCTCTGATGTAACTGTGTTATTGATATAAGTGAAAGGCACATTCCGGACAGCTAACTGCACAAAGCTGTCTAAGGTTTCTTTTGTTCTGTAAGTTGTCTTTCCACGTAATATTAACTGGTCATTTAGTGTTGTGATCTCCTACCGTGTTTCCATTTGTCGCGCTGTCCTGTGTCAGCTGATAACCGCCCATGTCATAAACCACGAACAAATGGATGTTTTTTTTACATACTTATTAAAGAAAGTATCGATTTGGCTCTATCGATTTACGCGAGGCGATCTAAGTTTTCAAGGGGCTTTATAGTGACCAATCGAACTAAGTGTACAAATCAACACAACATTATTGGCTTTAGATCAAAAAGCATTATAATTAATTTCCGTTTCACGCTATTGTGAATGCTCGTTTAATCCAATACTGAGCAGTTAATTGTATAACAATGTAACTGTGGCATGAAAGCTTTGGTCGATGTAAGAAAAACCGGTATCGTTAAAGTCGGAGTGCAGTAATGAACATTTGATTTTTACTCTACATTAACAAAAGCTCTGACATCCTAGACCCTGTGGAGCTTTCTGATTAACAATGATTGACCAAAGCCAGTGCACATAATATTAATTTCCTTATGCTAATTTTCTTGAAAGAGCTTTTTATTAATTTGATCGCTGTTTGAAAGTTTCGCCTTTGCACATGTGTGACGGTGGTTCGAGAGAAAGCTGTTCAATCTACTGGATGGGTGACCAAGCTTGGATTATCACTACACTAAATCAATATCAGCTTGATTTAACGAAGGGTAATTGCATTTGTCTTTGGCAGGTAATCTCGTGTCTTGTTCTATAGCAGCTTGAATAACGCTCCGCCCCAGCGGTTATTGATGAGACCGCGTGCTAATTATTAACGGAACACACCATGGGAATATAGCTTCATTAACAGAATCAGCCAACACATTTTCTTCAACAGTACTACCTCGCTCTGTTCATATGTATGGCCAATTCACAAGGTTTAAACATCACTAGACGACACGAATCTAATAGTGCATATGTAACAAATGCTGGCATGTACCGGTCCCGTCTGGGTATTACTATCAAGTAGAAAATGTCCCCCACATCTCCTTTAGAACTGAAAGAAGTTGACCAGATGTACTACCGACGTTCGATCCAAAGAACTGATATGAAAAGGCCTAGCATCATTCCTTTCACAAATGCACCTCTTCCTCTAACTGTTACAATTCGACGGTGACATTCCATTATTTTGTGCGGAACCATTTTCTTTGGGTTCTTTTTCATGGTAGCAACTTTAAGGGAAGGATAACATAAAACGATAAATGCATTCAAACCTTCGAATTCTTTGGTGGGGGTTTATGGACCATATTGACAGATGTGGCGCCAATGGAGACATAAGCTTCTTCTTTTCGCTCTAAACCATCTATTTACGACAAGAATATCACGGCATTCATGTTAGTGTACATTACATAATTGTCTCTGTGTGAATTTTGTGAAAAGCTAACTGTAAAGATACAAATGTTCTTGTTGCTGCATCGACACCTAAATATAAATACATGTAAAATAGCGCATATACTCACTCTTAGAATTCAAACATTTAATTCAATGCATTTGACTTCATTCAAGAAAGTTTTAAAAAAAAGAAAACACGTTTTAAGATATGTTTTTGGTGTTGTGTAGGATTTATTTATTTATTTACTTGATTGGTGTTTTACGACGTACTCAAGAATATTTTACTTATACAACGGCGGCCAGCATTATGGTGGGTGGAAACCGGGCAGAGCCCGGGGGTGTTGTATGATGGTAACCACTTCTTTTATGTTCTCTTTTATTTTGAATCGTGTTAAAAATTCATGAAGTTTTGATAAGCTACATCCTCATAAGGCTTTATTTCGAATGTGGAGCTGAATACACACCACAGACAAAGGCCATGTCCTCGGTGCCTGGTCCAGAGAAGTGGGCTCATGTGTTTATAGTTTCCCAGCAACGGTAAATCCTTAGACTAGTACCTCATACTTAAAAGTTTATTTTTTAATTTTTTTTTACTTCATATATGATCAAATTCAGCTGGTGAGGCCTCCATTGTTCTTTTCGGTACACTCTCAGCACTTTTTAACTTGTCCCACCTCTCCCTGTGGGTGACAGAATCATGTCTGCGTTGTATTTCTTCTGGTGACAGAGTGTAAGGCTACACCAAACGGAGTCATGAGGAGGACTGGTTTCAGTGTGTTAACAAAGCCTTTGATTTAGAGAGAAAAATTGATTTTTGCCCGTGATAAAAACGCTTTGCTGGAGTTAACACGATTGACTTGACGGTGTGATTTAAAGGTCATGGTTGATCATTCAAATGTTCGTTTTCTTTTATTAGCCGTTTTGTACGCCGCGCTCAGCCTGGAATCGATGAAAGCAGAAGCGATAAAAGTAGACGCAAACGTTTTGACACATGAATACGTTTTAGGGCCCGTTTTATTTCTTTTTTGCCCGGGAATCATTCGGTTTCGGAGACATCACCGCTGTATCAACAATAACCAGTTAACTGTAATGGTATCAGCAGTTTCCAGGATGCTAGCTGAACTTGACGTTTTGTACATTTATACACACAAAAATATATGTCAAGAATATAAACAGTGGCCACCTCCATGTACATACTGTGCAGCCAAACGTGACTGGTAAGAGAGTTGTTACTCAATATTTACACGTCTGCTCTTTGATCAAACAACGATTATCTATGTCTATGTATTTCCGCCTGCGCTCCTGTGTGGTGGCACGGAAATACATCACTTTTATTCACCACACATACAGGCACCCTCACCCAACACCAGCGTTCAATGCCGAGAACAAGGAAATATGTAATGTTGGACAACAGCGAATACACACTACGTGTATTATGCATGTTACATATCCATTCCGTCTACTCCCACGCTTTGTGGGTAACCAGAATGTTTTAAACATATTTATGCATCTAATTCTTGGAACTTACGAAGCTTTTTTTCAAATCTTAATAATGCTTTACATCATGGAATCGGTCTTATCAACGGCTATTGAAGACGGGTAAAATTATTCTAACAATAACTACATGTACTAAAATTCTTTGCCTGTGCATGGCTGAATGTGAAAAAAGTGTAGCTGATCTGTCGTCAGAGTATCAGGTAGTATAGTCCATAAAGCCCATCTTGTAATTCGATTGCTTGAATGTATTTAAGTCCATTTTCAAAAGATGAGCCAAACTACTCTTATATATAGTTTTCAGCAGTCACTTTGACGTTGCTTACTTTTGAGCTGCCTTTCCCTTTAAAGGGCTTCCAATTTTTATCCATAGTATGTGTACATGTGCGTACATGCGTGGCCTTTGTCCATATGTTCTCATATAGCTGCTTTGGTATCGTTGGTAACCCAACTCCGTGGCTTTACACTGAGAAGATTAGTACACCCAAGGCACAATTCTCTCCACGGCGTCTTTTATACAAAAACCCTCTGCACAATACACGGATTGATATTACGAAGGATACAAACCAGTGTGCATTAGATTGGTGTTATACCTCGTACTCAGAAGATATTTCATTTATACGAAGACGGCGAGCGTTATGGTGGGAGGAAGCCGGACAGAGACCACATGAAACCAACGACCATACACAGGTTCCTAGAAGACTTTTTCTACGTACGACATCATAGGAAGTCACCATAGGCTGGATTTGAACTCATGGCAACCGTATTGATGACGTGTATGATCACATCATTCCACAGTTCACGAAACCTTACCAAACATATACCCGTATATTCCTACGACCTCAGACGCAAATATATGAAGACAATCTTTTCTCGTCCGTGACACTGACTCAGACGTGCTGGTGTATCATCAGTTCATTTCTAATTGAATGCTCGTTGTCCGGAAGCATCCGCTCAACGTTCACGTGTTTTCTGTCCGTGTTCACTCGTTGATGTTATAATTGCAGGACCATGCAATGGACGATATGCAATGTCACGACCGGTACCCGATTTAATTGGTGTAATGACAGAACACTCTGTTGGCTACAAGCTGAACTAACAGAGTCATTCGATGCCGGTGCTCAAGGCCGCTACTGTATGCATCGTCATACCTGTAAGTATAATAATAACAGAGACTAACCGACGAGCTCCCATGGTCTCAGTGATGTCACACGTCAATCATGCCCATCCTCGACCTAGACAATTACCAAATTCTGATAGTGCGTGACACCACATGAGTAGTTCTCACCACGGAGTGTTTTATATGTAATCTTCGTAAATATAAAAATATAACTAAAGAAACACAACATAGAGAGTAAAACGACAGGAGTGACAACAGTATGACAGCTGACAGTATGATAAATGCTTAAATAGTAGCAAATCCGCCCCCGCCCCCAATGCACTAAGCAGAATTAGATGGAAAAATAACGCAGTGTTGTTAACTGCAATTTATTATACGTCACTTATCTCGAATTACTCAAAATACTGTGTTGTCATCACATTTAACATACAATAACATTAAAGCCCAAGGTTTTATATGTAGTGTCTATTTATTTATTTGATTGGTGTTTTACGCCGTACTCAAGAATATTCTACTTATACAACGGCGGCCAGTAGTATGGTGAAAGGAAACCTCGCACAGCCCGGGGTAAACCAACGAACATCGGCAGGTTGCTGGCAGATCTTCCCAGCATGAGCTAGACTTGAACACACAGCGATTACATTGGTGAGAGGCTCCTGGGTCATTATGTTGCGATAGCGAGCTAACCAACTGAGCCACGGAGGTCCTGTAGGTGTAATAGAAAGTCACGTGTTTGGTCCGCAAGCATACGGTGAACAGAATCAAAATGCTGACGGTTTGTAGCAGGTGCTTAGCCAGAGCCACTCTCTTGTGCACTAAGATCCATACACCAAGCTGGACACTACTATTCAAAAAAGTGTAGAGTTCGAGTGGTAAGTGGCAATCGAAACTGAAAGCCTCTCCGAAAATTCTTGAAGGATGACTCTTGATGGCGGATTTCTGTACTCACGGCATTTCGGTGTCGTATAAACCCGAACGCCGTCGTGTGGTGATATCGCCGTCTTGTGGTGATATCCCCGTCGTTCGATGATAACTGCCTTGTTATTGCGACAAACAATGAAATAAATTAACCAGATCGTTTGCTGATTAAACCAAGTGGTATATTTAAGCAATAGCCTGTAGTTATGCAACAAATACGTCTCTTGCTGGTTAAATCAAAGTTGCATATTTATACAGTTGCCCGTAGTTACACGTAACTTATATCTTTCTTAATTATAATTTTAATATATTATATAACATGGTATCAATTCCTCATCAGGCCATTGATTATAACGGAGGCCGACAGTTATAGAATCAACCTTTTAGTTTCCATGCAGTTTCTTTTTACTTTGTTATTACTGGATAAGGCAGTATGTCGTTAAAGATGTATTGGGTCACAGTAAAATAATGTAGACAGTAGCCTGTGCTTTCCTCTCCTATCTTTCAAGCAACAAATAGTTTCAAAGCACAACGTGTTGACCTCAGAAACATAAGGAACACAACCTACAGACTCTTCAGTCAGGTATGTCATGGAATGTACTGGCAACCTCAGTCACATTAGAAAGATACCATACAGGCTCACCAACTCATTCCTGTCCTCAGGCTTTGGGTTTTATTTGTTGGATGACCAGTGGTTCATTCCAATGATCCCAACGATTCGGTACATTCACACACGAGATATACAAAAATAGTCCTATATACAGTGTAGCAATAACAAATAATCAGATTAAACATTCTTTAAAAAGTTGAAAAGAATTGAAATTTAAACGTGATCACAAACTGATCTTGAGAAAAACATAGAGATTGCATAAGGCATGTAAAATAGAGTACAATCTATAATAGGTTGTATAGTACATTTTTGCTCATGGAAAAGACAGAAAGTTATTTCAGAAAAGTGGTCCATGCAGACCAAAACGGGCATAGTATTAGAGGAGAGACACTCCTTTGTCGTGCGAAGTACAATCCCCATTATTACAACCGAAGGCCATGCATTGTGGTCTCCAGGCTGAGATCTTGGGGAATAACACTGCCACTTTCTCGTTGATAATGATTTTAAAGTATATCAGAGATGTCTCGTAATCAGAGGGAAACCAGCTGATGATGAAATGGGTGAGTTCATGGCGTAACATATGCTTTCTCGCTTGGCAGAAATATTTCGTCATTGTTTGGTTAAAACTCAGAGCATTTCTCTATGTGGGCGTTTTTGCTTACTTTGAAATGCGATATGAAGTTTATCTTATATCACAAAAAATGAAAAGTAACGCATTTTGAACTTTAACTGTGAATCGTTTGTCAATACATACACTTGGTTTTGTGTTGTCAATTTTCTTAAACTATAGCAAACTATACATAGCACTTTGATTAGTTCAAATCATTTTGATGTAACGCAACTGTCATCTTAGCTGTAAAAAAAAACATCTGTGCCTATTTGTTGCAGTCAAGGATGGTTTATTTTTTGCAGCTAGGGTGATATTTATCTTAAGAAATAAAGTGGTTTGTACTGGACGTTATTCTTGGCCTTGCCTTGACATAACTGTTTCACATGAAGATAATAATATTATTTCATGATGTGTGACCATTCACTGTTTTCCTTAAAGATGTGTTTTGTCATGCAGTCTACACATTCTAGGCTAGCACACGTTCTGACAACCAACGCATCAAAGACGTATTAAACTGAATTTTAGCTGGCGAGGAAAAGACTGCGTACACTGTGTGCCACCGAGGTTTAACTGTCGCTTTATTGTGCTAAAGAAGATTAGAACAAACAATCAACCATTCCCTTCACACCATGAGTGATGGATATAAACTTTGCCTCCCGGAAAAGCAGACCAGGTCTCAAACAACGGTTTCACCAAGATTCCAAAGATTCCTCAGTGTAAAGTCAATGTTTTTAAGTATTCGCCTCTGCGTCAGAAAATGCCTATAGCTCCATAGCATTGATTTGTCGTGGCCGTGCGTGGGAAGGTCCGTCAGCAACCTGCGGATGGCTGTGGGTTTCCCCCCAGGCTGGTCGCCGTCGTATAAGTGAAATATTCTTGAGTACTGCATAAAACACCAATCAAATAAATAAATAAATTGATTTGCCTGGTAAGTCGTTATTATTAGATATTTTTGTGTATGTATTATGTCCGAATGTATCGCACAGGTGCGGCTTCCCTTGGGTTATCCCAGAATTAAAACTGAAAATTTGAAAACTTTGCTGTTCAGTCTTTGTTTCGTCCTAAAACTATGTTTTGGAGCGTTGATCCCAAGATCGCCCATGGGAACACCTAGTGGGCAATACATAAAATTTGAAATGAAATCATACCTTTCTAGCTTTGTAATTACTCTGCATGTTGTTGCATAGGAGATGGGGCGTAAGGGCAGGGATTTGGCCCATGGCTGAAACAGAGTGTGTCGGCCTGAACACGAGCGACTAACTTTTCTGTCAATCACCGGCATACCGCACATTGAAAACTGGGTCATCAGACAAGCGATCGATGTATGCATTGTAGATGTAGGTATTTTTCTACAGAATTAAATAATTTTTCTGATATGTTTTCAATAATACATTTATAAAAAGAACATGAATAGCAGCTAACCAAACTGAAAACGACGGCCTACGGGTCCAAACAAAATTGAGATTGTAGCATTGAGATACCAAACTTGTATTTATCGTGTTCTTGGGCACAAGTTCATTCATCCCTAAATCAGGACTTGAAAGGGTCCAAAACTGCATCAAATTGACGAAATTAACATTGAGGCATTTTCAGATGGCTATAATATCTATAACGGTATACGAAAATTGACACTTGATTGCAAACACATATACACTCATATTTTATATCTTTTAACTTCATAAAAAATATGCCAAAATATTATTTTGGAACGATCTGAAGAATCAACTAAAGGCTAAAACCCGGTCTTTTCGATTCACCTCCGGTTCTAGAATCCAGTCAGCTCTAAACATGACTAATCTGTACGCTTTCTCGCTGATCAATTGGCCGTAATATAACGGCGCTACAGACAATCAAATATTAGAAAGCAAATACATAATGTAAAAGTTCACTTGAGTTCCAAACATGAAATACAATTTGTCAAAAGAGACATTATTTCATACACAAGTTCATAATTCAGGCCGCCAGTCAAAGGAAAATGTCCTTTGTTAATTTCTCAGTTAACACATTTGGCATCAGCTGCGTGGTTTTAAAAATGGTTCCATGCTGGTGCGTTTTCAAATGGTAGTGAATTTTAGCTGTGTAACTTCATGCATTGTGTAGTTGGATACCGAAAAATATGGCATCTCAATTTCATCAGAACGCAGGAGACATTAACAGACTCTGTCTACACTGCGGAACTGTTCATGACCAGACATAGTGTGGCCGGCGGGATATTTCTTCACGAACTCAATCACCTCACAAACTCCTAGCTAGCGCTCCCAGTGTTTGTGCGTTCATTAATGAGATGTATTTACTCTGGCCATAACACCGTCGTTTGTTCAATCACTTATATACTGTACACTGTATTGTTAAGTGTGGACTGACAGAATCGACCAGGTGTAATGTTATATTGGTGTCTTCGTTTGTATGGTATCTGGAAATGACCTGTCTCCCCGCCAGGGGGCGTCTATGATACACACGTCTTGAGGACCTAATATGTTATATTACAATCAACAGGGAAGTAAAATATTATACAGAACGGTGAATAGTATCAAACATAGTTATTAAGGTTTGCCATTCATCCTGGAGAAGAATGGTTACTAGATTTTGGTTTGGCTAATTTACCTTCGGCGCTGCACCAACCTTAGTCTTAGATTTATTGTTTTATAGGTAAGTGAAATAATCTTGAGTACGGCGCTAAACATCAATCAAATAAACAAAATAAATTGTTTTATAAGCATACAAGAGTTCCATGTATGAAGGTGTCTGCCCATCCTTACCTTGTTAAGGGTGTTGACGCTGACCAGCACTTGTCATGGACCTTATACAGCCGCAGTATTATTCCATAATATCAACAGCAAACAGTGTATCTGGGGATATTAAATAACCTTGACCTTTCTTGGACAAATCCACGAAAAGAGGAGGTCTAATAGAAGACTTCGGAATTTATTGTAGACGATGTCTGTGTGAGCGACACGTGGAACACACTAGTCTGGTAATTTTTTTTACTGTTTATAAAATGCCACGTTCTTTTTACTGTCTGATGTACAAGAGCTCTAAGATTTCCAGGATTATTCATACATTCATAACCCATATACTTAAAACAAGCTTAAAGCTGCACAAATACGCCTATTTCCTGCTCACAAGTGGCTATGGCTGTTGATATCGATACTTCACATAATATGGGAGATAAGGAAGGGAATGTCTCAGTGGCCAAGTCGTTAGTGTGGTAGAGCAGCACAATGAAACAGCAGCCCGCAACGTCAACAAGAACAATTTTCTGGCTCATTTCACTTTCCTTACTTCATTCTTCATTGAAATCAAAGTCTCCAGGGATATCTGTAATGCGGCAAAGACGATGACCTTGTCCATGAAAGAGCCGATAACCAGCTGACAGAGTGGCTTCTCTTACGAAATCAGAGCAACACGATCAAATGCAATCAACACGTTAGCTATTAATTGTGAAGCAGGGCAAAAGAGTTAGACTGTTGTACCTGCTGTGATGCCGTCGTCTTTTCCCCTATAACGGCTTCAGCTAAACCTCAGTTATTCATGAGCCTTGTAATAAAGTCAGCTAAGGCTAGTACCGCCGTACATCAAAAACGCTTTATTGTCGAAACAGATGCAACGTCAATAAGTGATTAAATTTTAAAGCACATGTCTGTTTGACGTTTTGCTTGGATTAGATCTGCTGAGCAATGAAGACGCGGCACTTTATGTCTGTGTCAGACCACCGAGGCTGTATCCAGCCACATGTAATAACTTTGGCAAAGCTTCAATAACGGCAATATTTCTGGTCAGCTCATCCACTAACAAAAGCAATACCATTTACTCTCGTGTAACCTGAGTTGTTCAATTAATGATTTGAAATTCATAAAGCAGCACACTGTTTGAAATGTGGGTCACAACCTGCCATTTTATAGAGAATACCATTGCTTTTAGAAAGGAAAATTATATTTACAATATATACAGGATATGGTGAAGCATTTTTGATGTCTACACTTCATAGTATTTTTAAGTTTCTGATTTTACTCAATCTCCTACAACATACCTTGCGTCTTTTCAACATCATTGAAAAGTGTTGACTGCTTCTCTTCGCATGATTCCGCCCTATTTTCGTACTTTACATACTTTCTTAGTTCTTTGGTGGTTTGTGTTATGCGTCGTTTTGGGAATTGGTCTCCCAAGAATTGACCTGGAACCTCCTTTTTGGTTGACGGCTGGTATGCGAATGTCTGTTTTGAAGCATAGATTCTGTACATGAAGGTGATTTACACCCAACTTTCCTGGCTGCTACTGGACCTTCAATCCTATTTATAAAAGATAGTGTTGTGAAATCCCCAATTTGCGCAATTCCACGTATTTAGATGTCCTTTGTCTTCGATTAAACATTCAATGTCCACGGGTCCATTTGACACGGACTTACACATTTTTTGACTACTTCGAGATTTTAGCTAAAATGATGTGTAAGGTTTTCTTATATGTTGTATACCATTCAATAAGCTCTTCTGTATCTCTATATTTAGACAATATAGATTAGCTTGAGGTCTGATGTTCATAGTCTTCAGTGGGGTTTAGCGACAATACTGTAATTCCATGGACTTACAAGCTTTGCCTGCAGATATATAACTCGATGACCACATTTCCTTTTGTGGCCAAGGTCAAGTAAACCAAAACAGTCCAATGCCACAGTTCTATCTGCCATCATCCAGAACTGTTCTTTGGTTGCCTCAAAACATTGAATAGTGTCTATAATAATGCAACGATGATTGCATTGATCGAACTCTGTCAGCCAACGCCTAACAATATAGTATTCTCAAGGCAGACTACACGATGGGAATATATACAAAATTCACATGCATGGTCCAGTACGTTCTGTCCATAAAAGACTTATGTCCAAAATCGATGTGACAGGCTCGTTGAATGGTTGCTTGAAGACGGAATGCTTCTCTTACCAAATCACGCAACACGATAACATACAATCAACATGTTAGTAATTAAATATGAAGCCATTCACAACTACCAAACGCCCGTACTGTACCTGCTGTGATGCCGTGGCCTGTTTCCATATAACGGCTTCAGCTAAACCTCAGTTATTCATGAGCCTTGTAATAAAGTCAGCTAAGGCTAGTACCGCCGTACATCAAAAACGCTTTATTGTCGAAACAGATGCAACGTCAATAAGTGATTAAATTTTAAAGCACATGTCTGTTTGACGTTATGTTTGTATTCGACTCATTCAGCCCTGCAGGATCGGCACTTTACGTCTGTGTCAAAACCTCACAGATTGTATGCACTGAGAGTAACAGCTTTGGTGAAACTTGTAACGTCTACTACATTAATACTGATGGTCAACAGCCTCATTAAATAAACAATGCCACTTACTGTCTGGTAATATGACCACAATTTAACGCAACCAGCTCTCACTTGAGCTGAGAGATATATGGTTTACAATTAATTAAAAAGTACATTACAAAGTCTTGATGTCGTGATTAAGAATATAATAAGAAGAAAGCGCGTGTATATGATTTCTTCTCCAGGGGTTAACTATTGATGAGAGCCCACGGTATGTGCTAGTGGTAAATGGCGTCTGTTGAAGGGGGCCGCAATCCCCTGTCTAATAAAGTACTTGGTCAGGTTTCATGGGGCTCTTGCGGCTCTCTCAGGTGTTCCCCATGTACCAGCAGATCTGATGACAGTCATATCTGTGGAATGTTGTTAATTACGGCGAAATCAAAGAATAAATTGTTATTGATGAGACAAAAAAAAACGTTCTGATCACAGCAGCATGGCAACTTTGATCTTAAAGTGGGTGCATCCCCAGGACTCTTTATAGAAAGTCGGTTATATAAAATGAATACTGACTCAAACTGAGCAAGGCAAACTATGTCTGCTAAGTTCTAAACGAAACAAAGCGAAAGTACTACACTATTATCGTCACATAACCACTTTAGAACACGAGACAAATTCAGATTCCATTTTTACGGAAAGATTGTCCGTGACTAGACATAGTGTGGCCAGCGGGATATGTTTTCACTAACTCGGTCACCTCACAAATTCCTAGCCCGCACTCCTAACGTTTGTGTGTTTATTTTTGAGCTTTATTTGCTCTGACAATAATACTGTCGTTTGTTTATACATTGTATTGTAAGGCGTTGGCTGACAGAACCTATACAAGGTAATGCTTTACATGTGCCTTCTTTTATAAGGTATCTGTAATTTTAAGGCGAGGTTTGGCACACCGCACACGCTCTTTCCAACTTCTTGTGTCATCAGGACACCGGGATTATTAGCGTCAAGTGACACAGGTACATGGAAGCAGCGAACCGGAGGACATACCACACACGCTTTTATCAACTTCTTGTGTCATCAGGACACCCGAATTACTAGCGTAAGGTGACGTGGGTTCGTGGAACCAGCGAACGAGAGGACACACCACGCACGCTCTTATCAACTTCTAGTGTCATCAGGACACCGGGATTATTATCGTAAGGTGACGTGGGTTCGTGGAACCAGCGAACGATAGGACACACCACACACGCTCTTATCAACTTTTGGTGTCATCAGGACACCGGTGTTACTAGCGTAAGGTGACGTGGGTTCGTGGAACCAGCGAACGAGAGGACACACCACGCACGCTCTTATCAACTTCTAGTGTCATCAGGACACGGGGGTTACTAGCGTAAGGTGAAGTGGGTTCATGGAAGCAGGGTGTTGGAGGACACACCACACACGCTCTTACCACCTTACCTCCTTGCAATGACTAGCACTTGTCCACGGTCTGATCTAGGCGCAGTCTACAACTTTAAATGATGACAACAAGAGCCCACATTGCGTGCTTGAAAATTGTCCAGAGGTGGTCAGATTTAGATAATTCCACAAAATGGAGATTGTAGAGTGTATCTCCAATCGCCCACACAGGGAATAAATTAGTCTGCTTATTATCTTACTGTCAGACACGTTACATTACAGTCAATTTAGGGGCGTGGTTAAGCGCACTAGTGTAGAACAGTGATTTCGTTCAAACTCATGCTGCCTTCCTCTCCAGGCGTACGTGGGAATGTCTTTCAGCAACCTGCAGTTGGTCGTGGGTTTCATCAGGCTCTGTCTGGTTTCCTCCCACCTTAATGTTGCCGCTGTCCTGTAAGTGAAATAGTCTACATTCTATATAAATGTGTAAAACCATATGCTAAGAGTCCGGATATGGTTTTCCTCTTTGATAGATAGATTTTAACATTTGTACACGAACTTTTATAGCTGCTAGTGACGTTTTGTGCAGATTTTCTGTGTTTAGGAGAACTAATGTCGTGAAATCCCCGAATTGCGTGAGTTGTAGAATTTAGATGGCTGTGTTGTCTTTGATTAAACATTCATTGTCCATGTCGGTCCGTTTCAGAGTAAATGCTTTATTCTCTAACAGTTTTGAACATTATCATGACATATTTATCTGCTCACACAGGCCAGACCATGCCTTATTCTGATGGATGTTTAACATCTTAAGCTGCAATATTGTTTACTATTTTCTAATATGTTTTAGACGCACGCACCATTCTCTTTTGTTTATGCATGTTTAACAAATTTTGATTATATTAGTTGTGCTGTTCACAAATTTCCTTACGGCTGGCTTGACAATTCTTTTGATTGACAAAGTGGAATTTAAGACATGAAACGAAAAATAAACACCACAGTTATAGACAAAAAGTTATAGATTATCTCGAAGGATTAAAGTGAGACTTAAGTATTTGTGGCTACATAGGCTAAACGAAATCTGGTCAAGGATTCACCAGCATGAAACGCTGGAAAGGCACATGTCGTGCAACTTATTCTCCCGCATAATGGCTGTTGTGTATTATGCATTTTACTATGCTGTACGCGCCGTTGGATAGATGAAATATTCTTGAGTACGGCGTAAAACACCAATAAATAAACTATGTTGTACTTGTAAGGCTGAGATAGCATTTGATATCATTATAACACCCTCTGTACAATGCAGTCTAAACCAGCCCATGCATTGTTAAAATCGATAACTAACTGCTCCCGATATATGCATACATAATTATCCAATGAACTGGTCACCTTAAGGTACATTGAATGCTCCCTGCCTTGCGCAGTCTAGGTATCTAGGAGCATGTTTTTTTTAGTGTCTTCACCGGTGTGGGAGAGACAACAAACCACACAGATTCTGTACAATTCTCAAGCTTTAGAACAACTGCACGGAGATCCACTCTTCAGGTATTGCTTATCTTTAGTTCATAACCCATTATTAGCGTCTGAGAAAAGTTGAAATATGTACCTTTTAGGAACATTATTGGTTTTCAACTAAGCGCTGAACCGGCTGGTCCAATTCATTGTCACCAGGGGTGTTGAATCTGTGTAAGCTGAAAATAATGCTGTTCTGAACTGTATACGGAATTTCATGCAAAGCTAATATAGAATGTATTCAATCGGTTTCAGAATCCGCTCATTTACAGTTTCAGTCCATTTGAGATTTAACTGCAAGTTTTAGATGTGACAGCTCCGGAATGTTCCCGTATGGTGTTAAGGATTTAGGGGTTTTGTGTGTGTACATTTCATATAAATTGTGTCCAGCTGTGTGTATGGCTAATGCTTAAATTATAGTTATCAAAATGAGAGAAAAATCTTGTTCTTTAAATGTGTTGATTTATAACGGGTGTGGTTGATGTTATTTTATGAACAGTCATTGTACTTATACAGTATCCATACACGCATTACATATAAGTGTGAATTAATTAGCATTCTGTGAGCATTATTTGATTTTAAAGTTTGGATGTTAACTCTACAGCAGTGATAAATGCATTTCTGTATTCTTAAGCTTAAATCACTCAGACAATTCTACATGATGCACCGTAATTCTCTGATTACTGTGTGATGTAGTATTTTAGTGTGATTCTTAGAGTGACAAGTTTGTTCATACCTTTATTGTGTTATATTTATACCAGAAGCCGTGGAAGGGGTTCAGTCAAAGTGCACGTAGTTGCATTTTTAAGTGAACATGGGATTTAGCAACTATCTAGTTTTATTGTGATAGCTATAATATTTAAAAATAATTGTTTATTGATCCATGATATTTAATTCCTTTCATGTGATGTAAATGTGTGTATATTGTGTGTAATTGTCAACACAAATTCTCAATGTGTTACTTTCCGTGTATCTTCCAGAAAGTAGTGTTTATCTAATGAAGATTATACACTGTTAAAGAACTCTCCGTGAATCATACCAACGGGTTCAGCTAAACCTCAGTTATTCATGAGCTTTGTAATAAAGTCACCGAAGGCTAATAACACCGTACATCAGAAAGGTTTATTGTCACAACAGATGACACGTCAACAGGTGATTAAATTTTAAAGCAGTTTCTGTTTGACGTTATGTTTATGTTATATTCGTTGAACCTTGAAGGAATGACGCTTCTCGTTGGTGTCAAACCTTAGGAGGCTGAATTTTGTCTAGAATACACGGCAGTTTCAGTTAAGCTGGTACAAAACTGATATTTATTGTCAGTTGATTAACTAACAAATCGAAGCGCGGGATTCTTATTTCACTCTGGCGGTGAAGTTAATAGCTTGGGTTTTATAACGTATTTCATGACAAAGCCTTCAGTACATGTGCCACAACATGCAGTGTACATGTCAGCATCATTGTCCTAAAGGACAAAACGGGTATTCAATTCTAACGTGCATAGACTGAGGAGAACCCGAAGTATAACCTGGTGGAAAAAGCCTTCGGAAGCAGGCACACAGCCCTGTCCAGTATAGAAGTTAGTTAAATTCCGTGGTTTCCTTGCGGTTCTGTCCGGTGTCTAACGTGTGCCAATCGATCTGACAACCCTCATACAAGTGGAATACCCACGAGTACGGCGTAAAACACGAATCAAATAAATAAATCGTTTTGATCGAACGAAAAAAGTACCTGAACTTCAGATCAGTGCACTTCTCTGTGGGTGAAAATTTATATCTCAGCGTCGATGCATTCTCATCCCCTTCAGAAGTTTGTTGTATAAATAATTGCTGACTTAAACGCAGCAAGAAAAAAACTGTGTCTGGTAAGCTCTGGCATGAAACCTGAAGGGCAAAAGCTTGCCACAATCAATGTTTACATAAGAACTTTGAGCGGAAATGAAGATTCCGTCATCAGCTGCTCAGACTCCATTCAGGCTCAAACTCGTTTAAAGATTATCTCAAAGCCTGATAATTTATTAACTCTGTGTCAAAGCCATTTCCGTTCGGCGAACATAACTACACACCAGTATCAAGGCACTGGAAAAATTTAAATAAAGTGTTCAAGCGTGCCCACACCGCAAGGAGGCATTTGGTAATTGGCTTTTTGGAGTCGGATTACATTTGTATTCCAGCCCGCATGGTTCGGATCGATGGTGGAGGTGTAGAGGTTGGGAGGGAGTTGGAGGAAAGGGGACAATCAGATACCAAAACGTGCAAAACATGTCGTTTCAGGGTAGTGTTGGCTGGACCTTGACTCATTGGGCTATTTCAACAAACGTCCAAACTGGTAATAACGGGCTTCACGTGCACGCACTGGTGGTTGGACAGAAACTGGACCTTGTACTCTGACCTCTGTGTGAGTGACGCTGAACAGATTAATTTGCTGGTCAAACGCTATTTTGTGCAATTATCGTGCAGCAATAATGCCCAGTGTATTCTCTTTCTATTGTAGGTAGGTGGTTACAGTTTACAAAGCAACATGGTATGGAAGCCAAGGTGGAAATGAAAACCAGAGACTTTACTGTTTACGACAAATTTAGGTTAATATTCAGAATAAGTGCTTCGAGCATGAGACTACGGTGTTGATTGCAATGTGTATTGTTCTCTCTCGTTCAGGCAAAATGTTAATAATGTTAGTGCATGCACAAGTTTTCTATCTCAAGAAAGCCTTTTCGTGTTTTGCGCATCCTTGTGTTGTTGCGTGTTGGTACCGTCACATAAAATTTGTCAGCAAATTACCCGAAGTTAAAATCTTTTGTGCACACGGGATTGTGATCAAGCTGGGATTGCAAAATATCGGGTGACGCCTTTGGCTTCTGCAGGACCCCAAAAAACCTCAGAAGTAATTGTCAGGCGGTATATATTGGTCAGTTGTCTTCAGAGGTCCAAAGGGGACGAGGTGTTCAGCTCTCAATCGGTCTTGCACACTAGGCAATTATTAATCCAGACAACATGGAAATAGGCTGCAATAAAACCCAGGGAAAACAGACTCACAAAGCCTGGCTTTTCATTGATGCACGTGTTATTATATGCTAAGTTACTGAAACGTAGAGCAGAATCAGAAAGCGCAATTCAGCATGAACACTTCAAACCACAATTCCAAGGAATGTGTGCTAGCCACCTTCATGTAGCTGAGGAGTGAATGGATAAGCACTGGTGTACTCAGACCAACTAACCATTCATCACTGAGATCAAGGTACACTGTCAGTAGTATTCAGGCCTATTACTAAATATAATGTTTCACCCAGAGTAAAATCTTACTGGCTACCTATTTAGTTGTATCCTGCATGTTTTCTTTAGAGGGTACCTAGACCCTGTCGCAACTTGCGGATGGTCGTGGGTTTCCCCCGGGCTCTGCCCGGTTTCCACCCACCATAATGCTAGCCGCCGTCGTATAAGTGAAATATTCTTGAGTATGGCGTAAAACACCAATCAAATAAAAAAAAAAATAATAAAAAATAAATAAATAAACCTAGACCTTGTCTGTGTGTTAAAACTTTTGTGGGTTCCATCTCGAATGTAGGCAATCTTGGATTGCCATCAATTGTGTGTCAGTCTCAAGTGACACATAGACTAAATTTTATAAGTGTTCATCATAGATCTTGCAGGTATTTTATCTACTGTGTAATATTGAACTGAGTAAACTAACGCAAATTCACCTTCGCAATATCTCGCTAAACCACCACTCAGAATTCCTTGTTATCACAGTGAAGTTTCAGCTGTCAACATTATAGATCTCCAAAACCATGTGTCTTCCTACACGTCTTTTATGGATACAGAAGGTGTCTTTCCGGCACACACAAGGTATGATTCGGCAAGATATCCTATTAAATGGGTTAGATTGAACACCATGGTTTTCGGGGGGAAACTTGGTATTGTCAATCAAGAACTCTTTATGTCTTCTGTCATTTAACATAGAATACAGCAGTGACCAGCCGTCGGCAAACTGGTGTAGGGCAGCTGTCTTGAGCGGTATATAAATCAAACCACTGACATCATTAAGCCCTAGTAACCTGATGGAAGCGAAAGATCTGTGCAAATGGTCAGTTCTTTGTTGATGATAGTGTCAGATGAATCGTTCTTTTTCCAGATTGATTCTTGGGTTGTCTATGAGCTGACTTAGAATGTTCGTGCAGCAAGATTCCAGAATAGAGATTCCAGTTGGACATTATATGCGGCTCGCTGTAAAGAGGTTGGTGAGTGGGGCACGACGACGAGTCTCTGGAGAGCTTCGAGCACAGACACTTTATTACAACGAGACATGTCCTGCGATAACTCATCATCGACTGGATACAGAAGATTCGCAGTGTCACAAGGCCGTACCCTTGAAGGAGCCAACGATTAGTGCTGCGAAACTATTAGCACTTTAATTACTTATAAATTCATTTGATTTGTTATTTAACACCTTTGTGAAACGATTTCCACACGTATGATACGGTTCTGTTTTTCGGTTGCAGAAAACAAGAGTACCTGAAGTGAACCTCCTACTTTGACAAATTACTGGCGAACTTTCTCACGTCTTACACGTCATATTTTTGGAAGGAAAAATGTTTGCATTGAAAGACCACTCAAGACACCACCGTCGACCGCATCTTCTCACCAACGCCATCGGAACAATGAAAACACTGGAACCTAGAAATCCTTGTCCAAGAATGGAAATGAAGGCACGTTTTGGGCAATCTAGCAATTGAAAGACAGGCATCATAACCAGCCTAATTAATTACTTGAATAACTTGCTAATATGTGATGGGCGTCTTTCTTCGTATTCAACGATATTTTGTCACACATTCGGCGGCGGTCAGTTTTAATGGATGGAGGGAACAGGAGTGGTCGAAGTAAACCATAGGCCTTTGGCAAGTAGCTGACAAACTTGCCTGCGTGTAACACAGACGTGTAATCACAGATCGCGATCAAAGTGTACGTCTTATTGGTGGCTTGTCATATCCAATTTCTATCGAAGCTGCGGTGCTCTATGAACTACTTGTTACCACCAGGGCCACAATGGTCTGGCAGCAACTCGCGGATGGGTTTCTCCCGGGCTCTACCAGGTTTCATCTCACTATAATGCTGGTCGACTTGCGTGCTTGAGGACAGCGATAAACTCCAACATTATAAATAAATACACCAGGGTCCCAATATCAGTTCTGGCAGCGGAATCTAGAACAGTTCATGTGTTTGAACTCGCAGCAGCTGGTCTGCTAGCGTTTGAAGAACCAGCATCTTGCCGCTCGGCCACCACCCACCCACTGTATCTGACAGAACCAGACGATAAACATATTTGTAATGTACAAATATTAGTTTCGTAACAGGCCAGACGACAAACAAATCTGTTCCTTTACACATTAAATAACAAAATCATTTGTTATGTCTAACTGCCAGATTCTCAAACACATCAATTTTATCTATTATGTCGACATATCATTTCTTCAGCGGAATTGCATGCCATCAGATACTACCCACGTTTTAGTCGTTATACCCAGATATATATCTAAACAGACTCATTTGTCTGGAAAACGGTCATTAAGCGCAACTATCTCAAAGTTATTATGACTACTGTCAAGAACTCAGCTTGGGGTGAAAATAGCTAATTGTGAGTGAAATCTTTTCACGGGGATGTTTATTGAAGATGATTGCTTTTGATCCGAGTATATTTCTGAAATGTTCTCTGGAATTCTTTTTATGTGGCGTGCGTTTTCCGACTGTAAGTTGACGCTTTCGGCAATACTGCTTTGGAACATAGGAGTCGTTCAAGTAAATGTCAAACATAAAATAATTCGGATTTATGATGATGAATAAAAAAATGACATTTGGTTACATATATAACCGGTAAAGGTTGTCGACCTGAGATTTCCTTCAAGTACATTAGTGAACACAAATCTAATCACCCTGAGAATATTTTATTGTTTGCTTTCAACATTACTGCGGGAGCGGAGCAGTTGTAAGGGAATCTATCATCAACCGTTAGCGGACGAGTTGCAGGTTCAAACCCGACCATGGTCAGGAATTATTTAGATAGCTCGGCGATGCCTGGTTGTCTTTTAGCGTAGCCATGCGATTGACAAAGACCACTTGAATCCACCAATACAAAGTATATGGAAGATCTTACAGGAGTGTCCATTTTATATGAAAGTTATAAAACTAAATTTCACAACATATGCAAAAAAATTGTTTATCGAGTTTCACAACTTTCCAATGAACATGACTATAAGATTCTGTTTATCACATAACTGAGACTGCTAAAGTAGGAAAAAACGAACACTGTAAATTCAGGCTCGAACATATTTCACAAAGGTGAAAAAGCCATAGCCTGGCTCGGACGGAGCACTTGGGCACTAGGTAAATTAGTGCGCGGCGAACATACATAGTTCCATGACAACACCGTCTGCTTTAATGGTATACATGTATAACTTAAAACAGTGAACTTCCAAAAACTTTGCAAAATGGAAATGATATAAAGCACAACAATTTCAGTTAGAAAGGCCGGGCAAGACGATGAAATACATCATCTGTTCCGACTGTCTGCGATGCCTATCACTCGTATCACCACGTTGACCGCGCGGGGATGTTTTAATTATTTTCAGTCATTGGAAGTTTCGTAGTGAACATGGATGTGAAACGATATGTTTCCTGAAAAGAGTGTCTGAACACCTTATACTTAGATTACGGACGACCTGGTATGACCTATACTCAGTCATTGTTGACCTTTAAAAAATAATGACGGAACAGCCAACATGCTAACCGGTCGCTATTTCTAGAACTGTGTAGTAAAAAGAAAAATGTGTTCCCAAATTCGTCACCTAATTACGTCACGCGTATTAATATCGTTCCCACGCTTTCACCCACTGAAATGTACTGAATGTGGTATGCTACCAGTAACATACGAATAATATGTCATGACTTTATGTCACTACATTACACGGCAGCTATGTATATCTCTTCGTTACACGTGAGAAAGTTCGTCACTAACAGCTATCGTAGAAGTGGAAAGTTCTTGAGTAGGATTTTTAACAACAATCAAATAAATCAGTAAATAAATCATTGCCGATCCATTCATAGTCCTCTATCACAAAAACACACATTACGCCCCAACCTTCCACAGCATACTCACATCCTGTCGACCAATGTGATTTTTTGACATCACTAAACTTTATATTGAGACCAGTTTGCCAGCAGCCTACCCGAGAATGTTCCACTCCACAGAATACGTGTGCTTTATTGCAACAGGATAAAAGATGCGTGGAATAATCACGTCGTGATATTTATGCTGAAATGGTAGTAAAATATGGAGTTTTAAACGACCGAATTCGTAACGTAAAAGGTTCCGTTCATCATTTTCTCTAGAACTTCGATGTGCGCTCATGGAAACGTGTTCTTCAACATCTCTGCCAGGAAGCGTCTTCTCATGGGAAGCCATTATTTACAAAGGTAGACAACCATCTGTCGTTTGTGTGTCCGGTATGGCGAGACTCGAAGGACTTTGTGAGACTTGTATGATGTTTTAAAAGAGGTGAAAGTAGGTCTAAATGTTACTTAATGTCCCCGTTTGTGGTTACGGATGACCACGTAAGGTCTTTGAAGTGCCGTAAATCAGGCTCCAGATAAGGGTTCTTGGGCAAAGATCCAGCTACTGCACTCGAATGGGTCCCAAAACCTTTCTTCCATCTAACAATCGGCCATGTAGTAAGAGGACAGAAGCCCCAGGGAACTGGTTTTAAAATTATAACACTGAAAGACAATTATAACGTCGATAATTATAACCACATATATATATATATATATATATATATATATATATATATATATATATATATATATATATATATATATATATATATATATATATATATATATATATATGGCAATATATTTCTCAAATACAAAAATATTTCATTGCTGAGCTAATAAAAAACCACATGTATATATATATATATATATACATGTGGTTTTTTATTAGCTCAGCAATGAAATATTTTTGTATTTGAGAAATTTAATGCATCATGTCTGCTAGCGGAACGGAAAGGGATGAATGCTGTCATCGACTGCAGGCTCATAGACAAACTCTTAATTTTCTTACCCCAACAAGATCCGTAGTTGCATAAGATTTAGACAGTAATCAGTTTGCTAGAAAAACGCCCATTAATTGTGAATTCTTGTCCAGGATGTATACATAAGCAGACGGTTAATTGTCCTCGTCTCACAATCTGATGGATAAACACTAGAGCTGATTGTCCTGTGTCTGGTAACCCAGTGATCGTTTAAATATCTTTACAAGCAAAGAAAGTCAATTAAATCGTTAATTAGGAGAGTTGTATTCAGTGACAGGGATAAGGAAATGCTGAACGTAATCCCCAATCAGCTGTTTGGTGATCCGTTGGCGTCCAGATAATCCCGATGGGTGATACAACAGAGGATCTCACAAATCTGACGCAATCCAAATTGCCTAACGAGCAATATGCTCTGAAAATGTTTATTAAAGACATCAACAGATCGAAAGTTAACAATCAGAATTCGGGTTCCGTAATGAAGGTATAGGTGCTGAATAAATATGTAAATGGGGCAGATGTGCTTCATCTAGAACGGGGAAATCGGAACCATTTGACAATAAAGCCAATCCATGCGAGGTTAGGGCGATGATGTTGGCCACCCTGAAGCAGACTGTTTAAAATAAAATGAGATTAAAGTATTTCACTTAAGGCTGTTAGTATTTTGTCAGGCTTGTTGATCAGACTTTACAGGAAGAGTCCCTGGTCGTCCCAGGGGAATGTTAGGTAATGAAGAGGAAGCTTCGGGGGCAGTGGTCTCAGCAGTGGTGGAGATATACTGTTGTTTTACGATTGCAGAGACATCGTTACTTGTTTGACATGGTCGAAGAAAATAAGCAGCGGTCATAAAACGGGGTTAATTTGGCGTCGTTGTGCGCCATCAAGCGGAGGTCTTCCAGTTGATCAGATTGTATGTTACAGATTTAATGAATACTCGTGGATTGGAGTGTTCCGGGGTGGCGTCCGTTGATAGTCCGTCAACTACGTGACTCTTTAGTGAGCTTAAATCTCCAGAAATGTGAGCGGCGGGCGACAGAGCGGAGAAAACTCACCGCTTCTACGCTAGTCGCCATTTCGGCAGGGACAAGTAATTCAGCCATGATTGCCTAATTAAATTAACTGCCTTATGTAACTATGTCAATTCAGCCATAGCTTCAGCACACATATTTAGCGCGACTTCCCTTTTTTACTGCAGACTAGATGAATTTTACCTGACAAGCGTATATTTTTCAACCTATAAAAATAAGCCAAAGAGCAAGATTGAGACAGACATTATAGTTTATAATGTTAGCATGATAAATCTCCGCCAGGGATGGCTCCATCCTTTCAAAAAACTTCCCATTCTACTGCGCGAGGAAACAGAACAAAAAACATAGATGGAATGAGATATAGTGGACAATATCATGGTAATTGATGGGGACGCGCCTGAGGGCAAACCTTGCTCTGTTGACCTGTATATATGAATAAGGGTTTAACAATTACCCTGCCCGTCTCGTTTAATATCCATTTTATTGAGACAGGCGTTCGATTTCCTGATACCCAGTGACACTATTTTCTGTTAGATCACTGCCAGCAGAATAGAACTATAATATGATGTACATTCACGCGAACAGCCAAGTTTCGAATGATCAGTATCGTTTACGTTTCCTTGGTGCGTGTACTGGGCCATTTAAAAACCATAAAATTCGATGAGCCTAACAGTGAGCCAGATGGAAGCTTAATAACAATTTTAAACATTGGATGCATCTCTTTAGATATTGTGAGACGTCAAAGCCATTTGACGGACTGTCTTACTATATACAGGCCAAAGGCAGCATGGGTGCCAATACTGTTAGCCGAATAGCAAACTAAGACAGTAAACAATTTGTACTGAATTTCAGGTATTTGGTATTACCTGAGGAATAATGTAAGTAACGTTTACGAACACATATTCATCTGGATCGTGTGGATCCGTTTCAATAAACAGTGGTAGCAAACATCAGCAACAAACAGTCCAAACTGTAGCAACAAAAGATGCAACTAGAATAAACAGTAGCAACAAACACTACTAATATTAGCAACAAACAAATGCAACAAGACATAGTGCTAACAAACTGTAGCACCAAACAGTGCTAGTAAACGATGCAAAGAAGCGTTGTCAACTGTGCACGTTTCCCACAAAAGGGAGTACCAACAAATTCAAAAAACACAGAGCAACGAACTAACACATTAAGAAACCGCACATCACTAACATGTATTATTAACAAACCTTACGAAAATTTACACTGGACAGCTGATGTTCACCAATATAGTTCAATGTAGTTACCTTTTGTTGGTACTAACATAGTAAGTTTACCACTCTTACCTACAGCTGTTTACCACAGATACAAATGAATGCTGTAGCATCCTTGTTCCACAAGGTAAAGGAAGGGTGCTATGCCATTGTTTTAAGTGCATATAGATCTAATGTCCATATTTTGCTGGAAGTCAGTATGAAAGGTGAGAGTCGTACGTTCCCATTGCCTAAAGCTCACAAGCTTGCAACACGATGTCACAATTCAGTTATATACAGCTGAAAAATATTATTGGAAACACCTAGATAAAATACGAACAACTCCTGATACCTTTTTTGAAATACCCCCCACTTACTTAAGTTTAACCGTGGTCATTCCTTCTGGAGTCATGTCCGTATAGGACCATTTCTGTGCTGAGACAAACAGACGAGTGGCAGCAAGAGATTTACAACCAAGTTGAACCAAATGAGCTTCCTCACCCGGGATGGCTTTGAATAACGGGCCATAACCTGACACAACTGAGTGGATTTGAATTGCCGTTCAACGTTTCCGCGTGCAGAACCTCCCACGCTTTTCACGGGGGCAGTCTGATGTTAACACCCCGCTCCCTACATGACAACCTAATCAGTGATGTTTGGGGAGTAAAACGACATGTTAAACTATAACATCCGCGGCTTGTATAATGATTATCGGGTAGAGCTTTTAAGACATCGTCAAGTTGCTGGCGCTGTCAGATATTAATCCGTCGTTAAACGGCAGACTGTTCTATGGCGCTCCTGTTTTACTCTGGGATTTATACAAGAAAACACATACACCATGAGTTCTACCACATACACCATGAGCTCTACCAAATACATCATGAGTTCTACCACATACACCATGAGCTCTACCACATACTTCATGAATTCTACCACATAAACCATGAGTTCTACAACATACACCATGGGTTTTACCACATACACCATTTCTACCACATACACCATGTGTTCTACCAAATACATCAAGAGCTCTACCACATACACTATGAGCTCTACCACACACACCATGGGTTCTACCACATACATCATTTCTACCACATACACCATGAGTTCTACCACATACACCATGAGGTCTACCACATACACCATGAGTTCTACCACATACACCATGAGGTCTACCACATACATCAAGAGCTCTACCACATACACCATGAGCTCTACAACATACACCATGGGTTCTACCACTTAAACAATGAACTCTAACACATACATCATGAATTCTACCGCATACACCATGAGCTCTACCACATACAGCATGGGTTCTGCCATATACACAATGAACTCTACCACATACATCATGAATTCTACCACATACACCATGAGTTCTACCACATACACCATGGGTTCTACCACATACACCATGGGTTCTACCACATACACAATGAGCTCTACCACATATATCAGGAGTTCTACCACATACACCATGAGTTCTACTACATGCACTGCGGTACATGTCTCATGTCCTATAACATCGTCTTGTACCAACATCCTTTTAGAGTACTTTTTTCACAATTTGGGTTGGGCCAAAATGTGGCGTTAGATTCATACAGCACATACATATAAATAACAAAGCTGCTAACTCTTTTTAAATGAGGATCTTAGTATGTGAATAGTCATACTGAATAAGTACAAATGTCCAAGTTCTAATAATGTACACTTTTTTCGACACACAAACTCAAGTCAAAGTTTAATTGACGTCTTAAAATTATTCATAAAAGGTTTGGATTATTTTTTTTTACAGATTTTCTTAATACTGAGAATTATTGGATATTGAGTAGAAACTTTTGGCCTGAATGAAAAACAATTATAAAAGTTGTTTCAATCTATTTTAGGAAATCTGTTTTTAATCTTTTTCTTTGGCTACCACACGAAACTGACATCATGAAAGACCATACAGAAGCAAATGAGACCAGCAGGACACTTTAGGACATTACTCAGGATCTACGTCGGCCTTGTATCTATTATCATAAAACAAAAATTCTGAAAAACAAGTCCACACTTAAAATGGTATTACAAAAATAACTGGCACTGACTGAATGTTCGGTATTTTAAAAGCGAGAGTATGATCTCAAATCTGCTAATGTCAAAGACGAAATACACAACACTATAAATTAAAACTTTCCAGGCAATAATGTGGACAGTGTATATGGATGTACAAAGAGTACTCCATGTAATCTGGCACAAACCAATATATATAAATACGGCTGTTGAAGTCTATCAACATACTTTTTGCAATAATGGATTCACTTTGTACCGTGGACCAATACATTCAATCAAGATATTATCTCATTTTGTATAGCCTGTGTCATTTGTCCTTTGTCGCCTACATTCCGCTGTCTGTCAAATGAGTCATATTCTCCACCAAAACGGCCTTTTGTCAGTGACTCGTCACACCACAAACTCTACACTTCGATATGTTTAACGTCCACTTCATTGCAAATAAAATACAGTATGAACACTGTTTCTAATGCATAACTCCACAAGCATGTTTTCCACACCAGAAATGATTTCCTCGCAAGAAACAGTGGCATGTTTTTTTCACCGCAGATGAAATTGTTTCCACAGTGAGAGAAACTCTTTCCACCACCAGAGAAACTCTTTCCACCACCAGAGAAACTCTTTTCAGCGCATAATAATCCCTTTCCACCGTCCGAGAAACGGTGGGGGATCCCATACTGCACACAAGAATTTTACTACCCGGATTAAACATTTTTATGGCAGAAAACATCTTTCTAATGTTGAAATACGTTGTCAGATTTTATTATTCCGTAATTATCTTATTTTTTTCTGGTTGATATTCGCCAACATTCCCTGAATTTTACTCGTCCCTAATCGCACGGAGTTTGAGAATAATCCGATGAATCTTCCTATTAAGTGTTAAACCGTTGTAAAAGACGAAAATATTTTGAATGGTAATAATAGCCCTCTGTAGCCATAAAATAAAATGCCTGGAAAACGATGAGCAGTTAAATCTAAGACAGCTTGTCCTCGTCCACACATGCTAGCATGGCTTTTTGGTTGACGGCTTATATTTTTCAGAGTGTCACAATCCATCTGAAGACAATTCGTGAATAGAGCACTACAATTTAAAGCCCAGGTCATTTAAGACAAGGACTCACGCATAGTCGGGCAGAGCGTTTTAGTTTTACATTTATTTTTAAATTAGAAATCCCCAAACGTTAGGCCTATATCTGAAGTTGTCAGGTACATACAACATTACGCCGTCGTCTTTAAGTTGACAACTAGGGGTGAAATAAAGCAAGCGAAATCCTGCCTCCTAACTTTGCGCACATGTTATGTACCGTTATGGCCATCGTTGTCAGATCACCCATCCATCGTTTGTTCAAGCAGTTGTAATATGTATTCTGTTGTTAAGAAAAGCATCCGATGACGAGCCTTATGAGCGGGCAGACTGAGACCTTACAATGTAATGCTATCCGATTCCACCGTTCTATGGTATCACTGAATGCCTTCTCCCTTAGCCGAGGGCTATGTGCGTTATACATGTTTAGACGCAATCGGGACCACGAGCCGGTTTGAGAAACCTATAAGAAAGGAGAGATGTTGCGTGCTTGACAACGAGAAAATGTGGTTTACCAAAGTGCTCTTAATGATTTTCAAAATTTGATCGCAGTTCTAGCCCTGGGGCAACCGATAACAGGAGATACCGCCGGCAATCTCTTCCACAGACATGGATATTCTTTCTGCAAATTGGTTTCATTAGAGGAGAATACGGAGCTTGACCGCTAATGAGAGTAACCCAGTATTTACAGGCTGATGCGGTTACAGGCTCACAATGGACTTGACATCCAACAGGTAGATGCCTGATATTACCAGACTGCACCCTATCTACACGCCACACACCACAATATTGTCAACCTACGGATGGCATTTGACTTCTGCATAACCCGCGGATCCTTCCACAGTAGAAATTATCACCGAAAACAGTATTAAAACACGTAATAATGTGAGAGAGTAAGTAGTGCTCACAGCCATCATGTTTATACCTGAATTTATAATTAGACCGAAGAAAACGGTGTGAGTTTATTTTAGTTTGGCACTTTTCATTTTTTGAACACAGCCTTTAAAAACTTAATCAACTCTGTTTGCATACCCAAATGAGGAGACCGAAACTCTTAAGGCCAAAATTATTCATTTAATTAACGTGATAATATGCTAATTACCACAATGCCTGGATGAAATGGAATATTAAATAGTTTACATCGAAAAGTTTGTCGTTAAGCTAATTAAGCCTGGTAACAGATGTGTTAATGAAGTTATTTTATCCGTAAGTAGTGCTGACTGGGTGATCGGCGAGATTTGATGAGCTTCGTAGCCACCCTGGGATTCTGCTCTGATCAACAACAAAGTAATTAGACTGTAGAATTAACAAACTAGGGGCTGGTACGACCCTAGGGATGGGCTCCCCATGCTGGTGATACACCGAGAGCCTTTAAGGGGGTGGGGTGGCTGGTTTTCAATAGAAAGGAAAGCTTTACACAATGATTTGTCACCCCTGTAGTGGTCAGAGACCATATTAAGCAATCACATAATACGCATGTTGTAAACACCTCCAGCAAAAGTTGATGCCTTGCCTTGAAGCAAAACTCATACTTTGTCCTACAAATCTGTTTTGATATAAAGCAGAAGCCAGACAATTCTGTCTATAGAATGGTTCATGCCTTTCACGATACTACAATTCCATGTCCCTATAATTCCAAATATAATGTGCACTAAGCCCACGTGTGGACCCTGTGATGAAAGAAATGAATGTTACATACCACTCAAGCCTTGTTCAAGGTGTAGATATGTGAAATATGGGAATATGAACGGCGGAAGTTGTGGCAAGCTGTGGTCGTTTTCTCACAAATATTGGTACACCTGGGGTAAGTTTACGATAAAGGTCGCAATGGTGAATGGATTTGTTTTACTCAAAATTGTATTTCGATTGAAAGGAAGTAAAGTATTCATAACTGTGACCATGGCATTATGCATGTCGCCAGAGTTCCACGTGATATGACGTGGTTTCTTGGCCTTCATGATAAATAAACTAGACGACTGTGGGCCCAGGCAGAGGATCCTTCAGCCTAACTTGCGTTACTGTGTCAAAATAAAGACGCCAAATAATTTGACATTCATGATCGGTGTTTATTATAGAATCTATATGAATATAGCGTAGCATTGAGACAGTTGTTCTGATCAATTGAGCAAATGAGGACTCCGTGTTGAGAGGGAGTGTTGAAATGTGTTACCGTTGTTAAAAATGATATTTATTTATGCATCGATATTTAGACAAATGAATCAATTCAGACCAATGAACACTGACTCAGGAGATAGTCGAACTCAATGATTGTACAGTCCTGCCTAGTTCCTATACTGACTGCGGCTCTGGGTGCTTTATAGGGTAATATTGCCATGCACACCCCCTAGTGTAAACCATCACAACCACTGTTTGTTTTGAACCGACTAAGCAAAGTCATGCTACCACGATACACCAAACACAAATTAAAAAATTCATCTCAGATTTTGATAAGAAAAATGACAGACTTAATCACTGTTAGATGAATGATGAGATATTCATTATCTCGATAACATGCGATGAAGAATGTAGTAAAATGTAGGTCTATGTATAACTAGACATATAAAAATTCACATTTCCTGTCAGTAATAGGTAATAAAATTATATAACTGAATTACATGTAATATGATATGTCGGGACTGAATTATTGTGTTTTATGAGAAATACAAGGGATACAAGCTGATATTACAGTTATAAGATAGTCGTGATGCTTATTATAACTGGCATCTAAGACGAATCTTTTTCAAAGAGACGTTCTGGAAATCTTGCATTAACAATTGACGAGTAGTATGCTTCCTTATGACAGCTGCAACAAAGCCGTGTGATTTTGAGATATTGAAAAAAAACTTTTAGCTACAATGAATTTCATGAGATTTATAACTAGTTAGCTCAGTTGATAATATGAGCTGTTATACTGAACAGTAATTTCTAACTTCCGTACATGTTGCCAACTAGAAACCCATTCTTACGGTAAACGTACTCGCGCTTCCTTACTCGTTTAAGCGATATAGCTGCGGCGTGTCTGCACAATGACGCCAGATGTTAGAGAAAAGATTAAAAAGATATGTGTGGGCATAGCCCATGTTTGCAAAACACTTACCGTGTTCGCCAACAAAACACAGCCGTTATCTGTGATATACTACACCTGATTTTTCAGCTACATGTCAGTTTACAGTGTTTATATGTTAATTAGCGGAACTGGTTTGTGGCCCATAATTTTAAACAGACTCCATGTCTTTATGGATGATTCGATTTATTTTGATTGATTGGATTGGTGTTTTACGCCTTACTCGTGAATTTTTCACTTATACGACGACGGTATGGTGAGAAGAAACCGGACATAATGTTGTTCATAATATATATCTTGTCTCGTGCCTGAAAAAAGTTTACAATGATAGATGAGTATATAGGATTAAAAGTGCGTCACGGTGTTAAATTTAACCATACCTTGGGTTGTGACCTCTGATGAACATCTGCGTTAGAGCTGTCTGTATATTGAGAAGACAGGATACGCTGTGAAACTGTTTCTGTCGAATAAGAATAGCTTCGTAGCATAGATGTGTACAGTGCGGTTCCGATACCTAAAACCGGTTAATCTTATTAGAGTTAATGAACATAACCTTTAATCAGAAGTAACCTTCCCGAGGCCTTTCTGTTGTGTTAAAGAAACGAGACACCGTGTGTCTGCTCACTTGTTCGAACACTAAATCTGACCAGCATTCACTGTCCACCGTTGGTCAGTTTGGGTCATCGCCTCTAGGGATACTAGTATAGGATACTGAACATTAAGATGTGAAACTAGTTGTTTTCCTCATAAAGGTGTGTGTATGAAATGAAAATCTGTTCGGGCTCGACCTTCCATCTCAAGTTTCTGTCTGGTAAACTTTCCATTCATTTCGCTTTCATGTGACTAAACTTCATGGCTACTTTGACGTCCCGGCATTTCAAAATCCAAGGGGAACAAGTCGTTTTGAATATCAGATTTGTGCGGTTCATTTCTGGTCGAACGTAAGCTACAAATAACATATATTATACAAAATAACACAAAAAATAAGAGAGATAACTTTCAGACTGTTGCCAGATTTGTTCCAGTGTGATCAAGGCACTTTCTTGCAAAATGTCTCTGTCTTTAACAACATCAGTTTTCACTCAAGTATCTTCTCCCACCACAGTTAATGCGCAGGCGCTTCATTTTCTTAAGAGTAATCGGCTGCAGTACATGACAGTCATTACGTAAATCGTTTCCTGCATTATTTTACAATATATACTTCTCATAATATATTCCAAACCATCATTTCCCACTACAAAAATTGTGTAAACGTTTCAGCTACAGGTGATATATATTTGGTGCAACATTAATGTGAATTCTCACCTCGTTCCCCCTGAAAATACAGTTGGTTACTTGACCCCCCACAGGGTCACTCATGTTCACCCCTGCCCATGTTCACGCCCCACTCGTCACGCCATCAGCTGTTATTAACGATCTTGCAGATAAACCATGATTTCATCGACATCATTTATTGACAGGAAAAAGGAAACTCAGTTCCTTTTTACCCTGAATAAATTGGCTGACATCGTTTCTGATAATCTATCACTTTGTTTGGTAATTAAGGGGATTTCGGCATGGCTGAGATTTCACATGACAGATGGACCGCATAGCCGCATGTTAATTAGAAATGACACAATATTACTATATTGTGTTCCATTCTTAAACAGTAAATCTTCCTCTCTGTTGATGCTTCAGTCTATAACACGGATTCGGCATCTCTCATTATAATGGATGCCGTTCACGAGATCTCTAGCCTCCATACCAGCGCCAGATCTAAGATGGATACCCCTCAGGGTTTTTTTTTTGTTTCAAACAGAAGACGATGGCTTTAATGCTGAAGATGTATGAAGCTTTCATCTCTATCTTAAATCATTCCATTCACTGGATAGTGGCGGTGACATTTCGGTGGTGTATAGAAAGCAGTGAAGAAGTGTGAAACTGACCTCAGGTCCGCTGATCATTGCCACTATTGAAATGACACTTTCTAACATAGCAGATGACTTTTGATACCTTTCTTGGTCGACTTTTCTGGACGGGGGCGCTCCTGGCCATACATCACGTGAACCTTTCGACAATGGCTATGTCTACTCTGCTAGCCTGACGGGAGATGGACGATGTGTTCTTCTTAGTACCAAATATAAACCTGAAGATTCGATAACATCCTAATGTCAAAGCCTCTATGTCTGCCACTCAAGCTTATAGTCTTTCTGATTTATCGAATCTTATATAGTTGTTTTCTTAAGTGGAAAAACTACCCCAGTTTTGCCTTTGTGTGCTAATGGCCATGTCATGTTTCTCCGCCATTTGCTAAGTACAATCGGACTAAGGCCATATATATATGACAAAAGAGTGATACTTTCTATCCAGCCTATTCTACCACAGACCAGTGTAGAGATCACCCTGCGATGGACTGAGGAACTTTTATGATGCAATAAATCACACCGTTAGTGACAGAAAGCATTCTATATTCTGTTCGAACTACTACATGCGCGTACTTCAGTTCAAATTTAACATACATTCTAAAGTTTTGGTGCTTATGTCTGTAGTTTTTTTCTGATAGATTATATAAATCCATCCAGATTAGCCCTTTGATTTAGCTCAGGGGTCAAGGCATTTCTAAACTTGTAACCATAATCTGCACCTGAAATGAAATAACTGGAACATAGTTTGGGAAATGGTACACGTGCCATGTAACAGACAGGTTCCTGATTCACTGTGAATTTATATACTGTTATTTTCTGCCAAGTTAATTGAGATTATTTGTCCGTTGTGGAGAGAACTGAACGAAGATTTCCCAGGTCTCACGCCCTGAAAGTTACAGTGGTGACAAAATGATATGGCTCTATTTCGAACGGCAATATTTCAAAATTCTGGGCCTGCTTTGTTGAATTTTTGATGTGTTGCCTGTGGGGAAGTTGTCGGCTACACGTCATGGCATGACACAGCGCGAAGCAAATGTTTGCCGATTCAGTTTTGTTAGGCTTGAACTTGGCCTATTTACTACTTAAACGAGTAAAATGAAAAAAGGCCTCCTTTGTGACCTAGATGATGATATACGATAACAGGTCTAACCAAGACCTTCAATGCCCTTACCATGTTAAACAGTGTCTCTGTTTTCGACTTTGTGCTAAGAAAAAGCTTGTTAAAGGAAAGTCGATATACATTCCAAGCTAACGTTATGACAAGACACTTTCACTACCGCGCAACGCTCGTTTGCAACTAGCCTCTGGCTTCTCTATAAATAATCTCTTTAATATTCTCTTCATAAGCACCAAAGTCTAATGTTTATCCCGGTTGGGAGTTTTCCTATTGGAATATTCTATTTCTGCATGGATTTAACAAAGCGCTAACGGTTGAGAGATGAGACGTTTTCAACTGGTACATATTAGAGTGACTTATAACGGATCTATTGTTGAAGGCTTCGGGTAAGTCGGCATGTCGTGATCAGTCACGGTGACAGTGGGGTTAAATCTGCGTCAAAGTAGCCTTATTGCCTTCCATTGTTTCTTCCTTTGTGGAAATTGCGATTTGGCCACGACTGCTGAGAATGGATTACTCTTGTGGCATATTGGTTGGTAGTGTTGGGACCATGTTGGCATGTGCGCCACGCAGTCCGCCACAAATAGACGAGCAGCGGTCCATCTCGAGATGTTCACATCATGCGACTAAATCACACTTAAATCCCCCAGAGCCGAAGCCCTTTTAATTTGGCCTTTATGTGATAATGGCATTGTCGTGTTTCACCAATGTTCATGTTGAAGTAAGAGAACTACGCGGGTCGGCTTCATCTACACTTCATCATATCTCTTTAATTGCTCAAGACTATCAAAAGCACAATGAATTGTACTAATGAAACGAACTTAGCCTCTTAAAGTCATACAACCATACAGGATTTTCTCATCATTCAATCATATAATACCATACCAAGTTAAAAGTATCTGGCCTTTCAACTAAGGGCAGCTATAATAGGAGTGCACTTTGTCCACCTGCTCCTCTTTATGAGGTAGTCAGCCTATCCCCGCGACAAATGATCCCACGGGTATCTTATGTGGAAAAGTTTATCGCCTAATTAATTGAAACGTCTTTAGTGTATTTGGGTGCTCCTTGAGCAAACCAAACGCTATGTTCTCCATTGTTTCCCGACCGGTGTGTCGTTTACGGGTGGTCAGAATTTGTCCATTTATTGCTGAGCTCGTCGGCCGGAGTAAACTTTAAGACGTTCTAGTGTTTACATGAGCGACTTATTTAAACTAGTTTTAAATAATAACACAATATTTTTGTATATTAAATGTGGCGACAACACAGCATTTTGAGTACTTCTAGATCAGTAAAGTCTAAGGAGTTACAATTAACATCAGTGCGTTTTTTTACCTAATCCTGCTTAAACCATGGTGCTAATGGATGTGTAATGTGCTACTGTTTAAGCATTGACATGAACAATTAGAATAAAACCCTGGCTGAGGTAAATTGACAAGATGCTATATTTCATCGGTTACGTGTGACCATTTACTGATAATCAAACTGTCTTTGCTGCTCTGGCTTTTCTCTCTGTGCTGTACGTCTTAATTAGACGCCTTTTCTAGTACTTTTCTTTTTAAGTGACGAAACGACATATTTATATGTTGTTCTCTTCCTACGACACAGATAAACATGGGCATATAAGGATTCGGAGCAACGTTAAACATGAAGAGACTAGCTGAATTGGTTTTCGATAGACTATTGAATGCGTGTTAGCCGACATCCCCCCTCACAATGATCTTCAGTGTTCACGCAGGGGGCTGACTGACATATCTGACAATGACGAAGAGGTAAAGAACCACCCATATATGGCAAATGTGTCTGGTGACGGTACCAAACGCCGTTACCCAAATTTCGCGCTCCAGATTCGAGGAACTTCAGGTAAATTCTTGAGACAGCGTAGGATTTTGCCTTGACATAGTTCCGGATGGTTTCATTAAATGGTCGGCTGTTTGAAACGGCAGCTGGTCATCTTCTCAGGGCCAAACCCGCATGTTATCCGGCAGTGTTGTAACCAGAACACACGAGGGCCTCCATCACGACAAACGGCACAATCTGAATACCCCCGCTTCTAAGGGCAAAGATCAATGTGAGCTGTGAAGGAGACCGGGGTACCCGTTAAGCCTTTGTAGGGTGAGATCTTGGAGAGCCGGCTCTGTGCTGGCCGGACAATAGCGACCAGGCGAATAAGAGCGCTTTATACGGGGCTGTCTTGTCGTGCAGATATCAAAAGAGATGTTTTGTGTCGTGACCACCGACAAGTACAGCTCTTATCTAGGTCCCCTTGTCTCCGCGTTTTAATAACGGTCTGATAGACGTCACGATTACCGAGCACAATGGACACCTCACAGGATCCGTTCCGAAACAGTGCAACCATGATTGCAGTCTATCACTTAAGTTTACAGTCCAGTGGTGAAAGTCGATCTAATATGCCGTCATATCAGAGAGTACAAATGTAAATGACGGTCAAACAGCGGTGTCAAGCATTTTATTCAACGTTCAAGGTACTTATACACAGCGAATACCCTGTACGCATGGTTACGCATAGCTTACGCGCCTCTCCCCCATTTTAGCCTTACTTCTCGGTCCGTTAATCCAACCAATGCGTTTGTTCAGGTGCCAAGCTTCTAATGGCTTCGTGTTGATCTGAATTAATACAAGACATCTGCTTTGAATAATATACGGACGACAATTTTCCCATGACTGCTGACCAGTTTCTATGGGTATTGCAATCAGATGCAAGAAAAACGAATCGTTTAATTTATCTTGGAAAAAGAGAACAGTTATGTTTTTTCATTGTCTGCTTATAATAAGGAAAGCCAAACCATAGAGTTACATCGCATAAGATTGAAAACAAAGTATAATATAAATATTGTATCTCAACTGAAAACGTTAACCTAATGCAGACATCTCTTCTGGTATAAGCTCCAACTGCCTAGATTATGTCATCAAACGATACAGAGAGAAGTGTTTTTAAAATAGTTCCCCAAATCATGATTCCGTCGCCATAAAACCCCAATTTTACAGAGAATCAGTGTCGCACTTTCGCACAATTTTTCACTCATATGACCACGAAGGAATTCTTAGATTGCATGTACGTGTAATGTGCCTCCTTTTTGCAGGACGGATTTCCACAGCTCTTTTATGTAGTGCTTCTTCATTGAGACGACTTAACGAAAGCAAGTAAGCCAAACCGCCCGAGCCATTGTACTGATACGGGCCTACCAGTCGTTGCACTATCCCCTAATGCTGAACGCCAAGCGAAGAACTTACAACTTCCTCTTTTAAGGTTTGAGATGTGACCCGGCCCTGGATCAACAGCTCCCGAAACGGACGCTCTATCAACTGAGCTGTTGAGGCCGGTCGACAGAGAATTACATTCTATGCTTTGTAAGAAATATGAAAGATTAATGTCCACTGAAAGAATTTATTAGCTGATAATTTTTATCAAACAAATTTGTTTGGTTTCATTATTAAGTGAAATTGAAAGGATATACTTTATGTCACTCATGTAATACTAGTGCGTCTTTGGTGTCATATATCATGATTTGGACAAAGAAGCAGAGATCTTCCAATTATATACAAAGGAAGTACATAAAATGGATTTTGTGTACAAATACGAGGACTTTCACTTTGTGGAACGACTCACTGTGCAAATATGAAATATTGCTGTCAAGGTTCTTTACATCTGCAATTGATTCACAAATAAAGCGTGTAGGTTTTTGTAAATTGACCATCTCTGGCATTGAAAATATTAAATGATTCGTTGGAGATTTAAAAATAAAAACTGTTATGCCTGTCCATTTGCTGTGTGACGTAATCAGTAAGAGATTGCTGACAGTCTGCTATCTAGTCACTAAAGTGGGAAGTAATACATTTACATTCCTGGTAGGTATCGCCGTTTTTTTTTTCCTCCAGGCAATTTTTTTTCCAACCGTATGCCTGTGACAGTCTTAGTAAACACGTTCAAATGAAAACTGTCTCCATGTCTGGCCAAAAATATGGTTGAAGACTGGACAATTTGTTGGAAACATTCACCTATAAATTCTAAATACCGCACCATTCACAATGTCATACAATGAAAATGGTTTATACTATAAGCTGTTTCTCATTGTTGGTATCAGATTTAATCTAAAATTACTTCAGTCACTTTGTGAATGAGTGCTTAGTGAGTGCTCAGAGTTTAGCGTCACATGACAACGAAGGAGTCCTTAGAGTGCATGTACGTGTAATGTGCCTCCTTGTTGCAGAAAGGGTTTCCACGGCTCTGTTATCTAGTGCTGCTTCACTGAGACAACATACCTCAATCACTTTGTACCGTACCTAGGAAGCAGGAACATATAGGTATTTTAGCGTTGTATCTACATCAGGTCGACCGTATCATCTACAGTATAATATTTCCGATACGTAATTTAAACCTGTTATTTCTACACGCAGTACTTAAACTGGTAAGTTTGATACGAAACATAACATATACAATTAAGTTATGTTTAAGGGTAAGCAACATTCTATATCAACTGGAGACCTGAGACCGGTTAAAAATATATTGTTTGGCACAATGACATTATAGCACCATTATTGAACTAACAATTTTCTTCATCCACTTTCATCACGAACCCATACTTAAGGCAGCATTAAAAGTTAGCCTATACTCCATGAAGCACGTGTGCAGATAACTGTTTACTACAGAAATCAATTTGATTAAAATAAATAATTTAACCTAAATCCTACAAACATGTACAAATCCAACCTATTGCTTTGACACAGGACATTTGTGAACCAGTAAATTTATTTTGTACCTTAACATTAACGCATATCTAAATGCTGTGAGAAACTTTCTTAATCCTTACTTTCCTCGTTTCGGTGTTGCAGTAACACTAAGATTTCCAGAGGGTGATCATTTAATCAGTTTATTTCCATACGCTAGTGGGGCTAAATATACATCGGTTTACCAGATTGTTGTGTTTTGTGTTCTGATTTAACTCCCGATCCACCCCGATTGCATCAAAAAGAGTTCCCTGGGGTGAATATTTGATCGGGGACATTTTACGTGCGCAATAACTAGATTACAATGTTTTGTTGATCATAGGAATACCAAATAATGTCAAAGATAATCTGTCAAATTTTATACATATTCTCACTTAGATCGTGATATAAAACGACATTAACAATGATGAAGACTTGGCGTCCGTCTTCGGAAGTTTTTAAAGCCAAAACCAATGCTTTGTAAAGGGCTTAAGCAAGAGCGAGTGCTTAAACTGGCACTGCAATCGTCTTTAAAAACTGTGTTGTGTTAATAACAACATCATTATGACTCCACAAATTCTTCATCTATACAAAAAAACTTCTTTTGTTTTATTAATTTACTTATTTCTTCTTTTATAATAAAGTTTAAAAATTTTCCACTTTTGCATTAGTGGTCAGTTTTATGGTTGGAGGAAACCGGGGTGCCAGAGATAAACCACCAATCTTGAGAATTTTACTGATAAACTTGTAAATGTGTGACAAAAATCATCAGAGAATATGACCAGATTTGCACGCCATATTGGTGGAACAACGGTAGTGTCCAACCATTATTGGAAGGCCGCCTAAATTGCCCCATTTTTGTTGTCACACCGCATTCTTTATATGACGGAGTCCAACATTCTGGTGGGAAGAAACCGAACAGAGAACGAAGGAAACTCACGACCATCCGCAGGCTGTTGGCACGTACGGCCGGAGATAAACCTTTGGTAGATTTGTGTTAATACTAGATGTTAGGACACATTGGATTCAAATAAGTTTACAAAGCGTCTTAAACTTTCAGAAGTCAGCAGTAGAACGTGGAATGCGGCCCTTATTTTGTACGTTAGAGAAAGGTATGCTAGATTTAGTTTACTAAAGTATCAGAAGTTATTCGAGTACCAGGAAACGCCAACTACAACACTCGCCGTATATCTTGCAAACAGTTATGAATTAATTGACATAAAAATCTGTTTCAGATAAATGAGAATTTATCAGTTTTGCAGGAATTCCTAGTTCGTCAGCGAAGCTTGACTATGTATGCTTCACGTATGCGTGATCGCCATATTCTCTGATGATAAACGCTTTTAACCAAGCGGATGTCGACTTGATTACACCAATACCGATGAAACTGGTTTAAGTGTAGACTGAAGGTTATAAATTTGTGAGGATTGCGTGCAACGCTAGAATGGTTGTCAAAGCGCCCCCAAAATATGATACTGTTAACAAGGTCCGTGACACACGTCACGTGACTTCACAGACGAGAAATCCGCCAGATGGAAAGCTGGGCCCAGAGTTTGCTATTATAGGATGACAGTTAATTAGAGCGCGACCTTTGGAGTGGGACTTTGTCGTTTTACCCGGGGGACATTCCAGGTGTTAGGACATCTCTAGCGGTCTCGACTCACTTTGGACAGATTGTGTCGTTGGTAACCGGCTGAGCCGCAAAGTGTCCGGTGGGAAACAAAATACCCTTCCCTTAAGATGAAAGAAAAATCTCATTATCTCTGTTAGATTCCGTGATTTATTACGTTTTTCCTATGTCCTCTTTCTCTTTCCGTTCATACCTTCGCAACTGTTCTTAATTCTCCAGTTTGTTTTTGTCAATAATTGCATCAACATTTAAGATTGCCGTCTGAGCATTTAAGCCCTATACATATACATATACATATACGTATGGTCAAGCAAAGTTTCCTTTCTTTCATCTTTTTTATGCGCAAATAACTTTCGCTACTCGCTGGTCATCTGACCTGAGTCCGCCTATCGTCATGTTTGTCACCATTGTGCCATTTTTCCTGGTGCCAGTAGGTCTGTGCTGACCATTCGAGGTGCCCTCTTGATCGGCCGTCAAACGCATATAGACAGATTTATCATTGATTGACAGAACCACAAATTCATAAATTAATACACTGCAGTTGTAAGGCAAGATAAATCCACGACCGTGGAAATATGAAGCGCGTTCATATTTGAATGTGTAATGTCTGTGTATTGACCTGGGCAATCAAATACAGGATCAAGCGATTTAAATCTAAAATCATGGGCTACATGAGGTCATTCTTCACTGGAATTATTGATGTACCGAAAAGAGATGTATAAAATGCCGTTTCAACATATGTAGTATGGGAGCCCTAGTTATAGATGCTACCAGAAGAGTCCATTGCAAGTTTGTCCATGAGGAGGTGGTTCGAATTCGTCGCCCTTAATTCGGGTGTTTTGGTAGGTATCTCTTCAGGTGGCATGGTTCGGGGTGTTTCTCCACACAACTGCCGTGAAATACTTGTGAGGTGTTAAATAATAATTTGCCCATTGCATAACCTTCTCCTGTGTGCCACAATGGCGTTCCAGAATTCTTTACATCTACAAAGGAAGTTTTCCGAAGGAAGGTGTGGAAAAAATTCCTTTTCAGGTTACGTATAGTTGTAAATGAAAGTAACTCTGATTCGCACAAATATGCAGAAATATTTTAGTGAACCCAGCTGTCTTCAGAATCACTGAACCAAACAACTGAACAATGCCACATTTTCTAAAACTATGATCAAGTTAGAATTATGCGCTGATGCCCATGGGCGCATGAAAAACCGTGAATAATCGTTGTACATGTACAAGACTAGGTTTAGTGCCGGAGAGAAATTCGGGAAGGTGTTTCTCTTGCATTTACGTTGCCCCACTCGACAACTACGAAAACCTTGTCTCTACCCGAAACATTGGAAATCCATCTGTCGAAGTCAAAAGTTCCAACAAATGCAAAGTCAAAAAAGGGATTTTTAAACACAAAATGCGAATCTCTGAAATAAACAAAAACTTCTTTAGTTTGAATTATTGTCAGCCAAGCTCATTCCCATGTGCTGTTTGAAATAAAGCTTTAATAGCCTGAAATTTCTCAAAACGTATCAATTATTCATACTTCGAAATAAATTTAAGCCATAGATATTCAGTTTTAATATTTCTGTCTTTATTTTAAGATAACTCCCTTGCAATGTAGAAATTTACAAATAAGGGAGGTAATCAGAAAAAGTCAGAAGACCATAACAACTTGAAATGATGTGACAGACCATGTTCTTGATGATCTAGTCAGCGGACTCTGTAACCACGAATGGTCGAGCAGAAAGGATATATGACTGTTTAACTCTGTCAAGGCCAATATAGTTTGGGTGAGTATGTCAGCACACTAGCACGTCCATCCCTTGAGCTTTGCCTTTTGTTAATAAGCAATACAGATTGCAAAGTCTTTTTATTCATTGAAAACTTTAATAAAATTTATTATTTGCAGTGTTGTTTGTTTTCATGCTATTCTTAAAATGTTATATTCTTTATTCAAAACGCACTAGCATGAAGTACATGTCAGATGAAAGACCATTAAATACTGTCCTGGAAAATAGTTTGATTTATTTTTTTGTACAATGTATCTAAAACCTTAGATTCTGTTGTGGCCTTTTCTGATCATATTGGGACCACTGAGGTCACATCAGTTTTTTGCCACTTGACACACAGAGATTGCTATATTTCACCATTCAAAATGCATCTTCATTTAGAGCTATGAATGCATTCAATAAATGGACCTTAAAACGAACTAATTCAAGCCGAAAATATTGCTGAGAGGGCAGTGATACCCTCTGTGCCCAAACAGACCACCACAGAATCCTGTTTTTTAAATGCATTTTAGTCGCTTAAAATAATTCTCAAAAAATAAATCAAACTATTTTTCCTGGACAGTGTTTAATGGTTTTTCACATGATAAATACTTTATTTTAGTATTTTTATGCCTTTAAATGTAACACACCATTTTAAGTAATTCTAGACCAGGAACGTGTAACAATTAACTATGAACGTCACTGCATTTTGTTAACCTACTTTTGTTAGCTTTGGTGCTACTGTTAAAGCATTTGTATTAACAGTTAGAATATAACCATAATTGACGTAAGGCAACAGACCGGGTTCTACCAGTTACGTGTGAGAATTTACCAACCATCGCACTATCGTCGCCGCTCTGGGTTTACTCTCCATGCTGTAATCTTTCGTACCGTGTCGATGTATGTATTCCGTATGTAATGAAGAAATACAACAAATTTCCTCTTTTTTGTTCAATCATATTGTGTATACTGCTAAGACTGTACTTTTAGGCCATCACCAAAGCAGTGCTCAGATATTAAGCATTTGTCGAGGCTATTTACAGGATATGCCATCGCGATAATAGTACCGTATATAATATGGCCTTGTGCTCTAAATAATTATCTTAGCATGTCGTTTTTCACTTTTACGTGATTCTTTAATCAAATATCGCCTCAATGAGTTACAGGATCTGAGGTGGGCGTACAGCAAGAAAATAACGGTTTCTAATACCAAATTTTTTCTAAACAGAAATAATGAGGCATTAGCGCTTAAAAAGAAATATATTGTCCAGAGGGCTTCGTTCTGGCAACGCGTATGTATTTTTTCTGCATTATCCACTCCGTTTTGGTATAGTTGCTTTGTTTTCAGGACGGAATGGCTCCTCTAACTCTGTCCTTGTGGAACTCACATTAATTACGCAGCCTTAAATGAGTCGATTCCACGCTCAAACCTGGTGTTAATGATGGTCACCTGAGCGGCGCCTCCTGTGCAGCGGGAGAGGGAAATCTCTGCGCTCGCCTCGCTCTCGATGTACCAACAACCCGCAGAGGTCAAGGATCTTTACTAATCTAACACTGTTATATAACATAATTATCTCCTTTCATCTCCTGATGGCTATAGACAAGTCTTTCATGCTCTACACGACAGCTTTGCTCTTGAGAACAGAAGCCCAGGCCTAAAAGACCTAATTATTATCTTATATCAAAGACCTTGGTGAAACTTTCAAAAAAGGATAGCATGCCCTCTTGTTCAATGACAAAGCGGATCGTTGTTGATGTGATCTTTGTCAATCCATAGCCTTAAGTCCTACATGTACACACCTTCACTAACTCCAATGGTTGAGGAACATCGAGTAGATTTTGACAATTTCGAGTGAATCACATAAAGTAGGTAAAATCTATACTAAGTTTAGTGTGAAAACTCACAAGAACATGATTGCTAAGAAATTTAAAAAAAAATGTTTTTGAAGATATTGTTTGTACAATTGGTATTAGGCTCGCTTGGGGTTTTCAAAATGAGCTTCAGCGCACCTTTGTGCCGTTATTAGTCGAGTTAACCACTGACTGTGTGGATGACTTTATTGGCATCCTGACACCGAGGCGAGAACGCAGTGATGGACACGTGTTAACCACCGAGCTGGGATCAATAGCCAGCCTTACCTCCAAGCCCCACAGCCCTTTAATGGAGAAGAAAGAACAGCGGGCCCCCATGGAGCTGTAATGAGCGACAAATTAATCAGCGTAACCCTAATTCAAAGAACCCCGGATCGATGATTTAGGAATCGGGGGGATTGATTAGGGCATAAATCGTCACAATGTCATGAAATAGATTTACTCTCCAAGTAAGCTGTCCAAACACTGGTCCTATTACATAGGTCGTGACCAGTCGTGAAGGCCCGCAGTTAAGCCACACTCTCTCCCCCTGTGTAAAATAACTAACCACAGCCCTGCCGAATGGCAAAGCTGGTTGCATTTACAAGATCGTGTCGATGACCATCGAAGTGAGCAGCAAATTTTCGGCTACGCTGGACAACCGGATATTGCTGAGAATGCATTCAGCGTGACGTAATGAGACGTAGTTGACGCCATATCTAATGGCAAACGTCATTCAGCATACCTACACGCCATTTAGTTGACAGATGAGTGTTCATGTACGTGAATGTTTCGTATTGCGCATTCAAAGGCTTGAGTGTCAAGAGATGATTTGCCGGTAATATTTATCTCCAGAGTCTCTGTGAAATAATAAATGTATCCGTGTGGTTTTATATATACCTCAAAGCTGTCAATTCAACAGGAACATGTATTCTACGACGAAAGCTGAAATGAAGTGTGTTGCAAATGAATAAGTTTTATTTTCATCATCTTTATTTGCACCTTTGTTAAGTATAAAAAGGAATGTAACTTTCAATGTTGGTTTTATACCATATTTTCCAAAGCCTTTAACTCTATCACTATCTATAAATAAAAAAAAGATCAGACATGATTAAGCAGGTAGGCTTGCTTAGATTTGTACCTGTAAAACAACAACACCAGCTGACGCTTGGCGTTATAATTAATTGCTTGAAATTTCGCTCAGAGGGTGTATATACATAGTGGTGAATTATAATTAAATAATGTCCGCTTCGAGTGGCCGAATAGTTAGAGCGTCCGCCTTGAAGTTTGGGTACCCAGGGATCAAACACGGTCGGGTGATACCAAGGACTTTAAAAATGCTACTTGTCGCAGCCTCGCTTGGCGTTCAACTGAGATGTTAGAGTAACAGGACTGGTTGGCCCAGTATATACTGTGACTGGGTGCGTGTCATGTCATAATACTTCCGTGACGGTAGCCCTTTGGCGGCATGGACTCGCCCTGCCACAAGAAGACACAATATATGCGCACACATCCATGACTCCTCGTCGTCGTATGACTGAAATTGTTAAGTACGACGTTAAAACCCAAGCATGCATACACGCATAAATAGTTAATTAATATAATTAAAATATAATTTTGAATATTAACTGTTGCAATCAAAGTGCAACGGAGATACACTTGAATATATGTATTTGATTTGTATACGATTTGGATACTCCGTCAAATTATGCGCCTTTGAACATAAGGAATATTCCTTGCGTGTTTTCGGCATAACTGTAAACTTGATTGCCTCTGTTCGACCTAAGTTCTTACCTTACATAATAATGTCTTTGGTGGTTACTTTAAACGTTGTTATAGAAATAGACCATACGATTATTTACCAGGAATGTACATTATGCTTGACGAATGGTAAACAAATATCTGTTTCTAGGCCTAGATTTCTATCACGCCATCTCTACGAAAGACGATTCAGCATTGGTATTGTTAATTATCCTAACTTGGCTATAAAGTTTATGTGTTGTGCGGTCGTGAATTTCCCCCGGGCTGTGCCCAGTTAATTTCCACCCACCATAATGCTGGCCGTCGTTGTATAATTGAAATATTCTTGAGTACGGCGTAAAACATTAGTCCAATAAATAAACAAATCTCATTCAACGTTACAAGTAATTACTACAAAAGCTAGGATATTCCATGAAACGCTATCATTGTAAGTTTCTTAACTTTACGTTGAGTAGGTATAATTGCTAATATGGACGGATTATCCGGTATTCTCATTGTGTGCATATTCGTTTTATCGCTATGTTGTATTTGGATGTCTGGTACCTACCTTGCATCTATTTGGCATCATTGAAAACTGCCCCTTCTAGCATGAATACTTTATCATCATAGCATCTGAATGGAAATACTCTTTCAGGAAATCGTTATGAGTCAATCAATGCAGACATCTTAATCATGGCGTCGAAACAGACATTCGTATACCAACTATCTACCGTAATGGACGTTCCGATTCTATACTCGCAAAACAATGTTTAACAAACACCACCAAGAACTGAAACAGCACACGAAGTAAGAAACTAAGTAAAGATTCTTGAAAAGAGAAGCAGTCAATAATCTTCAGTGAAGCCTGAAAGTTACCAGGTATACATACTTTTGGTATTGTGAATTCTTGAATATGGCTGCTAATAAGCCATCATTATGCAACTGTTTGGTGCATAATGATGAAATTAATGATGAATTTCAGAAGATGTGACCACGAAAAAAATGCCCCTCTTTTGGGACGGTATGGGTTGATTTCGGCCACGTTCATTGGTTGCTGATGTATTCGTCCGGAATGGAGACTGAGAGCTATAATCAGTTATAACCTTCGTAAGGGTGACAAAATTACACGGCTGGCGATGAACGGCAGTGATCAGCCACGCTAGCTGGACGCCGCTTCCGTACGGCAAGCAGACTTGATTACCTCTTCATACAGCGCGTTATAAATTCTTCCCGTGTTAATTGACTCCCACCGAAGGGCTCGGCCGCTATCAGATTTACAGGCAACCATTGCCGTTTGACAGGCTGTACGTCTTATGATCCAAGTGACCACCCCCAAACCCCCGGGCTAAGGGTGGGGTGTCCTCGATTATTATCGATGGCCTCAGTTAACCGAGAATGTACGAGGACAGAAACTTCGAACGTTCTGTCCCTGGTCTCCATTCCTAAGATCTTTGCATGAACGATAACACGTGATCTTCCCATCAACTGTGACGACGAGATCAATGTGCCCAGATTCGTGTGAAGTATAGAGGTGCGGAAAGCTGGTATTTTGGGGAGGATAATAAGTGATGATGTTGGCGTCTTCAAATCTAAAAAATTTCGGTGTGCTTGAATATTCTATGGTTCTGTATACATGTCCATGTATTAGTTTAGGTACATCACTTTTGATCACCTTTTGGTCCCAGCTCTCGGTGATTCTGCTGCTCCTTTAGGTCAGGAGGTTTGTCAGGTACCTCAGGAAGGGCCTGGTTTTCTTTACCTACACATCTAACCAAAGCGAATAATTATTTTGTATGGCCTGAAACACGAATGAAATGGAATAAATAAATAAATAAATAAATAAATAAATAAATAATAAAGAGAAGACTCGAAGCCTTGTTTTACTGCCCGTTCTTGGGTTTGACTCATTTCGCTTTACGTTTGTCAGAATTAGATAATTTAGCATGTCAAATTAACCACGAAGTACCTTGTAATCAATGTGGAAGGTCAATGTGAAAAGCTGTTTTTCCTCCTTTTTGTGTGTATTTTCTGATGGTACAGTTATACAGTGGTTGCAGAAAGCCAAAGCCAAAGCCTACATAAATATATAATAAGATCAGAAATAGCATATGTCAACTATCACACTGTCATCGCTGCTCTGGTTTTGCATACATTGTATACCTAAATTTCTCTGATAGAACTAATGGTCCAACAGATCTGGTCTCTTTGCATTGTTTTCATTTGAGTAATTCTAGACAAGTGGAGCCTGTTAAATTGTTATAAACATCACTGCATTTTGTTTTACGTAATTCAGCTCATGCCATATAGTGCTAAGGGCTTCTTTAAAAGAAAAGAGGACGGATTTCACTGGTTGTGTGTGGACATTTCCCGAACTTTTACTTTGTCGTCGCTGCTCTGGTTTTACTCTTCATGTTGTAGTCTTTCGTATTAGTTTCAATTACTGGCTCTAGCTCTAACCGTTTTTAATAGCTCAAACGTGTGTGTCACGGGATCAGATTCCCATTGACTATACTGCCTGTAGATAATGAGAACTTCCGTTAAATCAGTTGACAGAGTGCTGGTGTTCGATTGTGGGGATCCGAGTTCAAATACCAATGTAACCCACAGAGTCATTCCTTCACGATGTTACTCGTCAAACATGCTATATATAAACAGTATGATGGACTCGTCAAAATGTTGATGCGACCATGGAGCACGGATTAGTATCATGATCATCCAGTCTGTGTCAGTGCTTTTCACTTTGCTTCAGGTTATACCGTGTACGTGTCTCCAAGCACTCCCACACATGTAATGCCGATATGTGTATAGCGCTGCCTCACTGAAAAGCAAACACATGACTCCTTATCCAGTCACAGAATAAACCAGACTGATAACAGCGCCTGGCGTATTCACTGATACTTAACGCCAAGCGAAGAGATAGCATAATTAGCATAAAGATTTTAAAATGTTCCTTATGGGATTCCCTCATAAAGGAAACACGAGTCATTTACTCCTAGTGTGTTTGAATAAACATGTCTCAATGGCATACAGAATAGTTATTTAGAGCTATAGTATACTGTGTGTTCACACGTCCTCATAGAGCATTTCAGTGTGGTGCATTTTTGTTTATGAACACAATGTTTTGAATTGTATTTGGACCCCCAAAAGCTGCTAAGATAAGCGAATCTCTCGTTGTCAACGTGGAAGAAAGTGCCTCTCGATTTCCGCGGGAACGTCTAGCTTATTAATTCAGACAGCTTGGAGCGATGAAGTTTTTATTACTGCCCAATATGGTTAAGTTGTAACTGTCAGGTTAAAAAGGTCCGTCATCTTGGCATGAGCTACAATAGGACCTCTTCTCAACATGATTAAATCTGACCCAATCTGGTTGGATACTTCTAAAAACCGTAACACACGCCATGGCTTGAAAGCACTAAGTAAGCACCCTAGAGACAATGTCAGATAATGTAACCGTGAATGAATCGCTCTAGTCGCTGGCGAGAAGGTATCTGTGCTCCATCTTATCAGCTGTTAGGCGCTGCATGTCAAACAGAGACGTATATGAATGTAGATCTCATCAGACTGTTAAAGCTGGCATGAATACAGGGAATAACGGCACTATACAGTGACACCGTGCCTTGGAGCTTGCAAGTAAATAAGAGTTGTCATTATAAACAGATCAAGTACAATACAAAAATCCTTAATTGCGTTCTCAGCAGAAGGCGTGTGTAATCTAGCGTCAAGCTCTACATTTGTATAATACTCGTAAACCATAAAAAAGTCGATTGTAGTAATAATTATTCGCTTTAGTACAAGACCTCTTTAATTCCCAACCAATCTATTAAAACGCCAGTTCTCAAATGAATATGTGAGAAAGAATACATATATACATATCTCAATTAGGCTTAGATTTCCATTGTTCGTAAAGCTCCATGTTGATAAGATAAATATGGATGCTTACACACCCTTTGTAACTCAGTCAACATGTTACAAGGGGACGTGTTGAACCAAGATGAAATCATTTCACAACTACACTTTATCTTCAAAATATTCTGTAAGGAAGTTCTAAATCAAGTCAGATTTCGAAATATATTTCTGTTTTCTTTGTTTTATACCGTGTCATTCATATTTGTGTGACGTATTGACTTTATATTAACATATGAATCTTTTTGAAACAGAATTAGATGTATGTTTCGGGGGTGATATGTTTGATTCATATTTGTAAAATATTTTATCTTGATTATAACAGTTTTTTGTTGGAGAACTATCAGGGTAAAACTTTACCAAACTTCACAAAGTGGTCATAATAGAATTTTCAGTAAACCACCCATATGGTGCCATAAGGTGAGGTTTGTCATATGTAAAAAGATGGATGGCTCTTCAACCTCACATTCGCTGCGACCTGAGGTTTACGTGTGGGTTCTGATATACTTGTGACAATGACCAGCTGAATAACCAACTGCCACAAAAGCATTATCTATGATTCCTTATATTATCAGACAGTAATACCCTGACAACCCGAATTGTCAGTAATGTACCTGTGACATCTACGTTACAGAACTGGCCACTCCCTCAGCCTGACTACAGCACTAGAAGCCGATGACGGTCTGGTCAATTGGAGGGCTTCCTCTGAATGCAGCCCTATTCAGTCAGAGCGGTGAAGCACCAAACGAGTCTCCTGCTGCCATCTGTCGATAAAAGATCATGTACGGGTGTGCTTGTCATCTGCCCAGGCGTGTGTGTGCATTTGAAGAAGGTGGTACTTGAGGCAGACGCCACAAATCTCAGCCCTTTTATCTCCAGTATCGACGCCCAAGCATCTAAACCATCTCACAGGCATCTCAGAGAGCTGGGTTATAGCAACCCCGGCATGCAAACCAAAATCTTGTTCGACTTTATACTGTACCAGAGCTGTCCATTCCTGCTGGGATCAACAAACGCCAAGGCTCTGTCCTGGTTGTAAGGCAACCAGGTAGTCATCGGAAATGCCACGGTTAATTTGGCCAAGTTTTTGTTATATTCTGACATACCCTACATTGAAGAAAAAAATGTAGCATTTAATTTGATGAAGACACGTAATATAAAGACTTACAGCATAGAGAGTAAAAACAAGACCAGATATCTGGCAAATAGTCACGTGCAACACGAAAAACGGCTTCATGTCAATTTGCTTCATTTAGAGGGCTATTCTAACTGTGTATGTGAATGCTTTAGTAGTAGCAAATTAAACGCCCCCAAGTACAATGGCTTAAGCCATAGTGCGTGCTATAATGCTGGCCTTTAGGTTAAAATTATTAGGAATTACTGAAATAACTACCCTCTGAAAAACCGAGAGAATAGGCATACATGTATACTTAAAATTCTTAATAGAGCATTCGCAACGTTTCACAAAGTCCATGATTGTTTCACAAAGTCCACAACTGTCGACCATATCTTGAGATTTCTTAAAAAATTCCTTTATTTTGTTAAATGAGAAGAAACATCCAAAAACAGACAAAACGTACACTTTACAAGATATGGTGCGACCCGATTACTTGAAATAAACTCGCCGCTTTCACTTGAAGACTTTCCTACATTTTAACGACATATAATTACAAAGTAGGCTATATGTTGACACAAGGACCTCCGTGGCACAGTTGGTTAGCGCGCTAGTCCAGCGTAATGACCCAGGAGCCTCTCACCAATACGGTCGCTGTGAGGTCAAGTCCAACTCATGCTGGCTTCTTCTCCGTACGTGGGAGTTCTGTCATCAACCTGCGGATGGTCGTGGGTTTCCCCCGGGCTCTGCCCGGTTTCCACCCACCATAATTCTGGCCGCCGTCGTATACGTGAAATATTCTTGAGTACGGTTTAAAACACCAAGCAAATAAATAAATATGTCCACACATATAAAGAATGGGACTTGATAGGCTCCATAAACTAGCCTAAGTATTCATGAATGTGTAGTGAACAGAATGATTGTGAACAAGAACTTTCAAATAATCCACCAGGAATGCATTTCTGCATTCACCAGGAATGAAGTCAGTAACTTATAACATCTTTCTGATAAAAGGTCTGAACAATTTCAAATCCATTTAAATATGGAAGATCACAACGCGAGTAAAACCAGTAAAGCGTAACAGCTGACCAGTGAAATCCAGTCTCTTGTCAATGTACCTAAGGTGAGAAAGTTTTCCAAAGTGTCTGTTGAAGAATAAAACAATTTTGGTTCGCCTTAAATTGATATTTCTAATCGAATGACCTAGCAATTTGAATAAATCTGAGACATCGGAATCATTCCATGAATCGGTGAAAGGGAGACAACAACGACATTTTGTAGAACGTTCATTGATTTTCCCTTTAGTTAGATTCAACGTCTTAGCGATGTCCTGTTCGTATATATTTCCATACTTTGATTAACTGATATGAGCTCTCTTTCATCTATGCGTCCAAAACAGACATTCTTAAATGGACGTCCCCTATCAATAATGGCAAGGCCATCTTCCAAAATGACGTTTACTCAAAATGCCATGATGTCATCACATTTAACATTTATACTGCCCTCTTTTCAGACTACCCAATTTTAAATCTTTCTTTGGTTCAGTGAAGACAGGTCACATGAACCCAATATTTCCGATGAAATCAAACATACTGATTATTCCGAACAACAGCTAAATGATTGTATGTTAAATGTGACGACAACACGGCAATTTGAGTAATTCTAAACCTGTGACGTCTAATACATTCTGTTTTAGCCATGGTACTAGGGTACGTGTAAATTGCTACTATTTATGCATTTAAATAAACATTTGGAGTAAAGCTGTGAACTGGGTGAACATGTTACGTGTGGCCATGTGCCAGCTATGGCATTGTCGTCGCCGCTCTGGTTTTACTCTCTGTGTTGTGCGTCTTTAATTGTATTATGCCAGAAAAAACTCAATAACCTGTGCAGAATGGCCAAGTGATATAAATGTATAAGCGATATAAATTCCTACGCTCAAGTCACGAGTTCTGATTTAACTTTCAAATAAATGATTTAATGAATGAATGAATGAATAATAGGAGTTCTTAGAGGCAGAGTACCAGCGATTCTGGATTTCTTGTCGATTTTTATTTACAAGAGAAGTATACTCATTGTAAACCTTAAGAGTGAATGGGTTTGGGCAAACAATCTTGGCACACCAATTTTTGGTGTGCCAAATCACTTAGCAAACAGAATTTAACAAATGCTACAAGGTGAGACATTTTTAAGCCATATGCGGGACCCTTCGGTATATTGCCGTCCAAATAAGGATAATTTACAGTGTCAAAATTCATACTATCCCTCTAGTTGTGAAATGAAATATGAAACATCAAGCTCAAGTGATGTTTTGGGGACACTGAAATGGTAATTACTCCTCTCCGTTGAAAACGAAAGTGAGAAGCAGAATTATAGAGGTGGTAATTATGTATATAATATTTGTGTGAAGAATTATCTCCCTTGAAACCGAGGGTTTGTTTACTAATATTGACGTGACTGAAAGCTATATGTTCTTTACTGCGTAAATAGTTCGTGTCTTCAATACATAAGGGACATAGTATAATCTATCCATAATTACTTGCTTTCAGTTTCAAAAACTGATAGGCTGATGGGTAAGTGATGATATGTAATTGTCTCTAGACAGCCATAACACTGACCTTGTGTTTCATTCAAAACAATCAATTTATTTATTTATTTACTTATTTGATTGGTGTTTTACGCCGTACTCAAGAATATTTCACTTATACGACGGCGACCAGCATTATGGTGGGTGGAGCCCGGGGGAAACCCACGACAATCCGCAGGTTGCTGACAGACCTTCCCATGTAAGGCCGGAGATGAAGCCAGCATGAGCTGACCTTGAACTCACAGCGACCGCATTGGTGAGAGACTCCTGGGTCATTGCGCTGCGCTAGCGCTCTAACCAACTGAGCCACGGATGCTTATTTTTACAAAAACTAAGTTTGAAAAAAAAAACACGGCCATTGCATTTTCGGAAAATGGTAAACAATATTTTTTAAAAATATAAACACATAGTACAGTTTGAAGTACAGTGCAATATACCGAATGGCCCTGCGTATGGCGTGTATATATGTTGCCTTGTAGCATTTCTTAGATGATGTGCGTTGTGTAATGATTTCAATCCAAGTCACATCTTATTACTACTAATCGCGTTCTCCCCAAGTTTCTTACATTTTACTGTTCTATCAGTACTGTTCTGTTGTATGCAGGTATGTCGGGAGTTTCCAGAGTCTGTGGTATTCTGCTTCATAACTGTGTTTAATTCCGCTAGACATGGTGTATTATTTTGATACCCATTTAATTCATTCTCCCATAGAACGTTCAGTTCGTCTTTCTCGACATGAGTGAAAACAGCCGATTGCTTCTTTTTGCATGTATCCGTCTTAATTTCTTACTATAAATCCTTTCTTACTGCGTTGGTGGTTTGTGGTGGATGCTGGTTTGGTCTTGTGATGGAGGATGGTTGAATTATGACTGCAAAACTATTGTGCGAAGGGTACTGCATCAAACGCCTGCAATTAAAATTTATTAAATTTTACATGGAGTACAACAAGCTTGTTGGTAATTATTGAAAGAGCATTAAGGATATCAGTCGATATACATGTTTTATAGTAGTCATGGGTTATTTAAATCAACTTAACCCGAAGCTACATGTAAGCAACCGCGTTTATTATATTAACAGTTGAATGCAGCGCGACTGAAATCCTTAGATATTGCTTTCGATCTGGAAACATTCAAGTCTGAAATTAGATTTGGAAGTCATGCATACTCTTCACGTCTTCTCCACATCTTGGAAAATGGTGACTTTCTATCTCACATATAAGTTTCAAAACTCTGTTCAACTATTCCTTACACTCTTTGCGAATTGGTGTTTTAAGTTGTTTTGGAAATGGACTTAACTATTATTGACTGGCAAAGCACTTCCACGGTAGCATACGGATATTTACAGAATTGTGTTCCGATTTTGAAAGGGTCTGGACTAGTAGGGTTAATTTAGTCCCCATGTGGTATTTCGAAAAGAGTTATATGTTTAAAGGGGATTTACATGTGATCTCATAATATGTCGCAATGATGTCTAAATCGCAACCCACTCCAGTGATTTCGACAAAACATCCATGTTCCTTATACTGCTGTTAAATACGGTGATATAAAGTGATTTCCACCAAACATCCATATTCCTTATACTTCTGTTAGATACGGTGATATAACGTGATTTCCACCAAACATCCATGTTCCTTATACTGTTGTTAGTTACGGTGATGTAAGGTGATTTCCACCAAACATCCATGTTCCTTATACTGCTGTTAAATACGGTGGTACAAAGTGATTTCCACCAAACATCCGTGTTCCTTATACTGCTGTTAGATACGGTGATATATCGTGATTTCCATCAAACATCCATGTTCCTTATACTGCTGTTAGTTACGGTGATGTAACGTGATTTCTACCAAACATCCATGTTCCTTATACTGCTGTTAGATACGGTGATATAACGTGATTTCTACCAAACATCCGTGTTCCTTATACTGTTATTAGATACGGTGATATACAGTGATTTCCACCAAACATCCATGTTCCTTATACTGCTATTAGATACGGTAATATACAGTGATTTCCACCAGACATCCATGTTCCTTATACTGCCGTTAGATACGGTGATATAACGTGATTTCCACCAAACATCCATGTTCCTTATACTGTTGTTAGATACGGTGATATAACGTGATTTCCACCACACATCCATGTTCCTTATACTGCTGTTAGACACAGTGACATAAAGTGATTTCTACCAAACATCCATGTTCCTTATACTGCTGTTAGATACAGTGATATAAAGTGATTTTGACCAAACATCCATGTTCCTTATACTGCTGTTAAATACGGTGATATAACGTGATTTCCACCGAACACCCGTGTTCCTTATACTGCTGTTAGATACAGTGATATAACGTGATTTCCACCAGACATCCATGTTCCTTATGCTGTTGTTAGATACTGTGATATAACGTAATTTCCACCAAACATCCATGTTCCTTATACTGCTGTTAAATACGGTGGTATAAAGTGATTTCCACCACACATCCGTGTTCCTTATACTGATGTTAGATATGCTGACATCACGTGATTTCCACCAAACATCCATGTTCCTTATGCTGCTGTTAGATACGGTGATATAGAGCGATAGCACCTATTTAGTTATGATCTTGGTGTCCGGAGACCTATACTTGACGTGTTTTGTGGTTGACATCATTTCTCCTCAAGAACTGGCACTCAAGATTAGATAATAGAGAAATAACGATCTGAAGGAATCCAGCTGATCCAAGGAACGTTCCACATTCACATGTATACAGTAGTGTAAGGAACACGGATATGGTCTAAAATTAGTCATGCTGTGATGCCGATCACAGCATGACAGTAATTTTAGACCAATGATGACCAATAAACTGCTATAAACATCACTGTAATTCTTTCATGCTTTCTGCTCTGAATTTACTCTATATGCTGTTGTCCCTTACATTTTATACAAAGAAAAATATGATACCTACATTACATTGTATTTCTCCATGTAGATGGAATCCAGGTTTGTAAGCCCACGTTAAAATATCATTCTTTACGAGATTCTACTGTTTGTTTCAAGGGAGGCCATGCAATGCGATGTATTGCAAGTGATGAGTAGCCTCCCTTATACAAAGAATTCGGGGCTACATGCTCTATACATTTTACTGAATAAATCCCTGTTGACAGTACAAACACGATAGGGTTACAGATATGAAATTTAGAGCAACTAAAACAGTTGTACAATAAAACAAACGAAGTACATAACATTGATGCTTCATTTCTGAAAAACAAGTATTTCTGGCATGCCGTGTAATTGTTTGTCTGATACATAACTTTGCATTACATATTCTTTAGCTCATACATATACAACATATTTTTTGTAGCGTACAAATGTTGTCGCCTCACCATAAGGCCATGTCGAAAATAAGCGACAACATCACAGACTAAAACTAGAGTAGCAACGACAGTGTGATATTTGGCAGATGGTAAGGTGTAAACGGTGAATTCCGATCTGTTGTCAGTTTACCTCAGTTGTAGGGTTTCATTCTATCTGTTCATTACATAGTAATATAGGCTTCCCAGGCTTCCCTAAAGATTGTATCATCAAGAAATTAACATTATCATCTCAGACTCTCCCGCTATAGTTTCAGCGTTTCGTAACCTCATGGATGGAGAAGTTTTCTTGTCTAAAAGTAATTTCGGACAATGCTATAGTGTCTTTTGTTCTTTCCTGCCTGTCGGGTCTCAGTTAGTAGAGCGTCCGTTTCGGGAGCTCCAGGGTCAATCCTAAGAGGAAGTTGTAGCTTTATAGCTTGGCGTTCAGCATTAAGGGGATAGTGCAACGACTGGTTGATCTGTATCACAGTATAATAGCTCGGGTGGGGCAACTTACTTGCCTTCGGTAAGTCGTCACAGTGAAGCAGCACTAGATAAAAGAGCCGTGGAAAACGCAACAAGGAGACACATTACACGTACATGCACCCTAAGGACTCCTTTGTCGTCATATGACTGAAAAATTGTTAGTTTTGACGTTAAACCCTTAGCACGCACTCACTCACTTATTCCTGCCTTGGCGTTTACTATGTGTGGGCAAAACAGTAGCGAAGTGCTCATTAAAGGAGAAGAAAAGATAAAAATGACGCCAAAATCAGATTTTTTAATTTATTTATTTATTTATTTATTTGACAGGTGACTTACGCCGTACTCAAGAATATTTCACTTCTACGCCAGCATTATGGTGGGAGGAAATCGGGCAGAGCCCGGGGGAAAATCCACGACCATCTGCAGGTTGTTGACAGACCTTCCCACTTACGTCCGGAGAGGAAGTCAGCATAAGCTGACCTTGAACTCACAGCGACTGCATTGGTGAGAGGCTTCTGGGCCATTACGCTGCGCTTGCGCGCTAAACCAACTGAGCCACGGAGGCGCCCGCCAAAATCAGATGAAAGAGCGTCAAAACTTATTTGCAAATATGATCTTTAATATTTTTTTGAATTTTTTTTCAAGAGAAAAGGTATTTGAAAATATTTTTGTATGGTGGGTATTTGGGACCAACTTTTGATTTTTATCGTTGATGCATAATAATGTTCTAAATAAGGATGTGATGCTGATCTAATAAATTTATTTAAATGTAAATTTGTTGTTTATATCAAACATATGCATTTATCCTAAATTATGGTAATATTTATGACCATATTAAAAATATAAATATTATCCAAATTGAGGTTTAATACACTTGTTAGCTGAAAAGAACAAATTCTAGCGCAAAAACATTTATTAAACCTGTGTTACATCCTCCGTTCTGATATTATTTAACAAAGACTATAAATACCAAAAGGTGGCCCCAAACACCTACCATACAAAAATTATTTTCAAGTGTCTTTTTCCCCTTAAGGAAAAATTGGAAAAAATATCGAAGACTACATTTAGGAATAACTTTTCGCACTCTTTTATCTGAACTTTGTATCATTTTTATGTTTTCTCCACCTTTAACATTACTGCATATTTTGTACCAAATTCTGCTACAGCCATGGTACTTGAGGCGTGTAAATTGTTACTATTGTCGGGGATCGTAAACGTAGTTACTGTTTATTCATATGGTAATATTTGTGCGTGCCTGTGTGCCCGAATTGGTATTATTATACTAGATGTTTCAGCGCTGGAATGTTGTTCTATACCGAGTTGAATCCATGTCGCGTTAAGTGTCGGACACTGACATTGAACTTTACTCCATGTAAGAATATTGTATAACTTACATAATTATTCTTGTTTAAGTTGAATTAAGCGGTACATTATCAGGATAAGTGACAATTATATTCAGTGTGAGTCAACTTCTCAATACTGCAACTATGTTGTCAAGAGTAGTGCGCTAAATTACAGGACGATTTCAAAGGTGCGTGCGCTGAATAGTTAGGTCGTGTAGTTTATATAAGGCTGCGGTAAGCCGTTTGATGACATTCAACCCTGTCGATACTATGTGGATGGTGTCGATGATCGTCGGGTAGGTGTGGGCCGGCCAGTGTCTTGTGGTGTATTTGATTTGTGTACTGATTTGGCAGATAGAGGACTGTGGGGCTATTGAGTTACTGTGTACATGAAGTTGTAAAGAGGATTGGCTTTCGGGGTTTCCCTTTGTATCGTTCATTTGTGGAATAAAGCTGCATTATCTTGTTTCCCTCTCCTTAATTGGGGGCTGATGTGTTCGCGCTCTCCGACACCACTGATGCATTTAGAAGAGTTAGAATTAAACCTTGACTGAGGTAAACTGACAAGAGGCTGTATTACACCAGTTCCGCGTGACTATTTGCCAGCTATCACACTGTCGTCGCTGCTCTGGTTTTACTCTATGCTGTACGTCTATTGCCTATATTACAACAGAACAATTGTCCCTCGAACCGCCATTCCTTGAGAGGTTCCTCATTGACTGGTAGCGTGTACATCGCATTAGTAAAAAGCATCAGCTACTGGTGTGATTGCAACGGGAAAAAGAGGTGTATATCTCATTTCGATGGGATGCACGTGCACATTTGGTCGATGGTTGATTAAACTCGGGCATTGCTTTCCGTGACACATACCTAATTTCCGGCTATTTTTAAAAAGTTTCTATGACAAAATGATGGTCTGGCTTATCAGGAAGAAAAGAAAAACATATTGAGAAATGTGTTTATTTGATTGTTGGTTACCTCCATACAAAGAGACTTTCGTATATGAAACGGTAATCAGTTTTACTAGGACAGTTAACCAGAATGCTTTTTGTAAACCACTGACTGTCAAACAACGAACGAACTTTTCGTGTGTTTGAGACAAACGTGAACATAAACGAACGTTAATTGCCTCATCGTCGTCGTCGTCGTCGTCGACCAAGACCCCACCAATATAGAAAGCGGCGTAATCTACAAATTACTTGTTTACCCTAAATGACCATACTTTTGCACGAAACCTAGGGGAAAGCAGTCCCCATTTCCCGCCTAAGGGCTAAAGGACCTGGTATGATAAGGCGGAGAATCGGCCGCAGATAGGTACGATAAGAAAGTGCAAATTTTAAAACCCCAGCACAATTCGGTCGATTTCCGAATCACGAGTATAAAACTTCATCGAAACACCCATAAAACTGATATGACCATTAAATAGATGGTTGCCTAGTAATAACCCGCCAAAACGACACTCTCGATCCAAAATGCCAATTTTCCTTTGAAATGAGGCACTTTTTAATTTACGGTATGAAGATCAACGTTAACCAGAAAAATATTTAATGAAACTTCCATGTACGTATTTACGTGTTCGCAAAGTTTCGTTTTGGTTAACGTTTGTCTTCATATGTAAAACATAAACTTTATAATGCGATTTGTTTTGTCATATTTTGGCATGTTTAAAATCCGTATTTCTGCCATGGTCTGTACGGCACCCTTCATAGTACAGTAAACTACCGAACTCCTGTGGAGAACAGGTATCATTTCAAAGAAGAGTTCGAATCTGTGTGGTGTTTTCTTTTTTGGAGACATACATTTGTGTGAGTGAAGATATAGGCTGTCTTACATTAAATAAGTGTTACCATGAATTAGAATGGATGATTGTTATGGTATGGTATGCGTAACCTGTGCCGACCTTCGGAGGTAGAGAAAGTTGCTGACTTCAAGTTAGTAGAAGTAGAGTGTAGTGGAGAAGGAGCAAAACCTAAACTAAAACCGTATATGAATGCTCTAAACAGATAATTTTGAAGAATCCCCGGGTAACCTTCTAGCCATTGCGCTACCTTAATACATACAACTGGCGTTGGGAGTGTGGTGCGTGTGACGTCCTGGGGCCACAGGCGGGGGCCGATTTCGAGGTATGGTACTTGGTTTGTTTGGGGCGCTGGCGGTTGCAGAGGATCCACTAAAAGAATGTTGGGAATGGGTGTACCGTAAGCACTCATCTGCAAGGTGAGGAGAGTGGCAAATGGAATAGTTATGGGACCAGGAGCATGCTGATGAACACGGTTTGCCTATATGTAATCGAAAGTAGCATAAGTAGGGTTTACTTATAGCAGAATGTGTGTGTGTGTGTTTTTTTTTCGGCCGTGATCTCTGACCTAGCATGAAACCTAGTCTTCGAGCCCTGAGCACGTTAGTTAGCAAGCCAGTCTGATAGAATATATGTAAGTGTGCCTATTGGTAAAATAAGTATGCCCACTGATGAAATAAGTGTGCCCACTGATCAAATGAGGTGCACTTGTTTTTTGTTTGTTTGAACCCATGCGTGAGAGACTACTCATTGGAGCCATCCTGGGATTGCTTTGTGTGTGTTTGATCTGTGAGCGCAAGTGTGTACCGGATGTAATCAGGATCAAGAGTTTGAAGGTCGATAAATATACTATTAATACATTTATCCAAAGACACTTAAACCTGCCCAAAATGCCCTCTTATGTTTATAAAAGAGGCATTTCCCTATGGCATTTAAACGGCTAACCCGGATAGCACAGTTAGCGTCCGCTTCGGGACCGGTCAAATCACACCTAAGACTGTGAAAAAGAGGAAGTTGTAACTTCCTCGCTTGGCGTTCAGCAAGAAGGGGATAGTGCAATGACTGGTTGACCCGTATCAGTATAACGGCTCTGGCGGGACGGCTTACTTGCCTTCGGTAAGTCGTCTCAGTGAAGCAGCACTAAATAAAAGAGCGGTGGAAATCCATCCTGCAATAAGGAGGCACATTACACGCACATGCACCCTAAGGATTCCTTCGTCGTCATATGACTGAAAAATCGTTGTGTACGACGTTAAACCCCAAGCACTCACTCACTCCCTCCCTACGACATTGAGATGAACGTCTTTACAAAAGCCTGGAAAACTTTTGATTTCCAGCATATGGTGTAGTGTTTTACACTGAGATATTCTCCTAAAAGGAAATTAAGCTCAGTACGTTTTGTTTCGTATCTTTCGTTACGCAGGTTCCCTGAAATAGAATCGGATATACTGTAATGACTGGTATGTCAATTCTGCTACATGACAGGTCAGTGAGCAATTTACACTGCAGTAATACGAAAGAATCCTCACTCTGCGGCGTGTCCAAATCATTTGTGCCAATCTGCGCAATGGAATGGCCAGGAAGTAATGACTTCATCTTTAAAGAGATATACTCATGTGTATGGACAACAACAACGTCAACATCAACAGCGGCGAGAAAACAATGTCACGACAATTTAGCCCCGTCACTTAATGACCTACCCTGTACTGTTGTTAAGTTAAGAGACTGAAAGATGATCGGCATGATTGAAGGTTGGTATAATGACAAACAAAAACGTTTTGTAAGTGATATGCCGAAAAGGGAGTATTTTGCCCAGCGTCAGAATTGCAGAAAAACAATGACCTCCAGTCACAGGTCGAGGGAGAGTAACTAGTTGAAGCCCGTACACAAAGAGAGTTGTTTCCCTTCAGTCACAACTCTTGTATATTTGCTTCTTGTTCAAGTCAAACAAGGACACCTAAGCTTTCCTGGGTCAATTTCCTTTCTCATTTGAGATATTTGTTTTTCTTCGGTCATTTGATCTTTGCCAGTGATGGTTACCATGAGAACGTGTAACTAAGGGACGAATAATAATTGACCCTGAAATAACCGAAGAGTAATTTCGATAAAACATAATATTCAACATAATATGACAAAAGAAATTCAAAATTTACATGCATAAAGTTATACTGGTTGCTATGGTTGTACAAGATTTCTACAGTTACAGAATGAAATTGGATATTTCTAGCAAATTTCAGAGAAATATAACTTGAAAAAACATACCAATAATAACGATTTTTTAAAAGAAGTTCACTCGGTGATAATCAAGTACACTTGCATGTATGATTCGAAATAAAGGTGATATATCCTAAAACCAAATTACAAGCTTTCTTCACGTTTCACATGGGACTCCATATTAGGAACAAGCCAGTAATATCATATCGATGTGACATTATGACACCCTCACCATGACCATACCCCTCACAGCAGGTTGACCAGACATTTTCCATACCGCCTTTGCCTCATTTGTTTATTATTATTATATGTAGTGCTGCCAGATATAGCAACCATAGAATTATTGGGCTATCACTTTGGTAATACCTTGATTCTGAAGGATGTACGTATTTCGTCGATCAAACAGAAGCTATTTTGCTATCGAGGTTATAATTTAATAAATGAAAAGGAATTATTTATCAATCATTCATAAATTAGTCCTTTTAATGACAACGTCCTCAAAAGATAAATTAAAATGTTCTTTACCGGTCTATTCATTATATGACATTATACAAACGATCTGTTTCTTATTTAATAAGAGCTGCCACGTTTTTCCTTTCAAAGATTGCTCAAATTTTAAGTGGCTCTTATTCCTTTCAAACTGATGATGATTAGTTTCATATGGAAAACATTTGTGGCTCAAATTTGAATGTAAAGAGACATTATTATCTGTGCCTTATAGCAGCGATTTATTAGTGGCATGATTGAGTTGACTTTCCTCTGAAGTCATCTAAATCTTCCTCAACGGGACTCGACGGTGCTATTAAAATCACTTCCGTTGGCTCCGGGTCAACTTGCTTCTCTGTGAAAAAGGTCATTGCCAAACTGTTAAGTTGTGTGCGCCCGGACGAAATCCACCTTTTTGCACTGTTGTCGTTTTCGATACTAATTTACGCCTAATTTTGGTTGGTCGTAAATTTCGCAGACCTGTTTCAGTTTGTTGTAAATCGGATCATAATTGTGTCACCTTCGGGCGCGTGGAATGCATAGGCCAAGGATCAGTTTAATTATTTATTAGCGAATCTAGTTTACAAAATCTACGCCTGAGTGGTTTATATAGATACGCGATCTTATGCTACAGCTTTAAAGTAATAGAATAAACGATTTCACACGTTCGTCACACGCTATTTGAATCTTGAATATATTAAATATATTAAAATATATTTAAATATAATTTAAGACGTACAGTATAGAGAGTAAAACCAGTCAGTTTAGCCCAGTCAGAGTTTCATTATCACTGTTCAAATAAATGCATAAATAGTAACAATTTACACGTCCCTGGCTCAATGGCTTAAGCAGAATTAGGTTGCAATTTATTAGACATCACTGGTCTAGAATTACTCCAGATATTCCTATAATGCCTGTAATCGCGTAGAATATCGTGTGTTTCGCGTTATCTCATGACGTACAGAGGAGGTTCTGGTAGCGAAACAGTTAAAAAATTCCGAATGCAACAACAAAACACTCATGACGTCAATAAACGTTAATTGGCCATCGCTTTCTCACGAGAACTCCTGCAGACGAGACTAAGGTTGCTCTCGCAAGCCAATAGAAGCCACTGGCGCATGAATATTCGCCCCTTATTACCACACAGGCCACGGGAACTGCGATGTAAGCGTTGGAATTACAGACCCACACCTGGCTAGGGTTCACCCATAAAACATATATCAGCATGTTCGTACACTGGGTTTTACGTATGCGTCTCTTGTGTTAAAAGGCGCTGTGCTTGAACATAAATTCAACAAACTAATGAAGAGAGCTTTTTAAACTCAAGCTGAAAAAATCATTCCCAACGCAGTGATTTATGTCATGATCGCAACAAATTGTCCATTCAAAAACTGCAACAGTGTGTCAGTGGTACTCCATCAAACGCCTTCCCTTTAAATTTCCAAATTTTATAATGAGTTGTATGCAAAAAATGACTTTTTTTCTCCTCCAAAGTGTAATTCTGACTGCTTATGAAAACGTTTAATTGCATGGTGACGTTGACTACCTGCGGAAAAACATGGCTCGAAAGAAATTAAACGGAGAGCATGATACAAAACTGCCTAAATTTAATCCAACATTTAATAGAAAAATTTCAGTGAAGAGTTTACACTGGTAAAATTTTAGACAAAAATAACAAAATATATTCTTTGGTGTCTTATAAGAAATGCAAAGTCTTCAATGTCACTAACTGGAAGACGCTCAGGTAGTTGTATATTTAAACAACTGACAAGAGCATTGTCACATTTAACACACATTATTTCTGGTCTGGGAATATGACTGGAGTTTCGTGTGATGAACATCTTCAACACGACCGCTTTAGTGGCCTTACGGTTAGAGCGTCCGCCTCGAAGTCGAGAGAACCAGGAACAAACTTAGGTCATACCAAAGATATTAAAAATGGTACATTTTCTTATTGCTGCCTCGCTTGCCACTCGGCCCTGAGAGGTTAGATCAAAGAAACACGACTGCTTGTCCCAATGTTAGTATAATGTGACTGGGTGGGGTGCCATATCTGGTGTCTTCGGCAAGGTACATGTACTTCAGCGACGGCAGCACTTTGGCCTCGCCATGCTACAAAACGATGCAATATATGTACACATGGTCATCTAACCACTCCTCGTCGTCATATGACTTAAACATTGTTAAGTATCGACGTAAAAGATACTTCAACAATGCCTCTCAATGATGCTCGACGAAGGTTCTTTTTACATTTTTACCATAATCTATGATCAAGTAACTTACTGTGCTATTAATTATATTCCTGTTTCGTTGTAAGTTTCGGTTTTACAAGTTTCAATTATTCTTATGTGGATAACAATATACCTACATGTAGACGCCATATACCTATCTGCATATGGCGTGTACCTATCTCGCCTTGTCGCCGTGTTATATGATGACTTGAACCAAGGTCACAAGATTTCTCTGCAAAAAATGATGTGTCAAGGTAATCCCATCGAAAGCCTTCATTCAAGTTTACAATGAGTATAATTTTCTTGTATGTAAATATAGACAGGATGTCCAGAATCTCTGACACCTGTTCCTCTTAAACCGGAGCTGTATAGCCTACTCTTTCTGCTGAATCAAATCGCCATGCTACACTGTATGAACAATCAAAGCGCAACTCATACACATACACTGTTGCCCAAAATGATGCAATAAAATAAAAACAGGTAACACTTCTGGAAAATACTAGTATTTGCTCCTCCCTGCAATACACTTGGCTCTTCCAAACTATTATACGAAGGACCCTTTATGTAAGTGGAAGCCAAAAATATAGTTACATGGAAGGGCTTTCGGTTGAGAGCCATGTAAAGCGACACAATTTAAGTTTCGTACTTTCTCTCCGGCTGCACCCCTATATAAACAGGCCTTGCGTTTAGGCCATCCCTGATTTCATGGACGCAAATTTTGGCATAGAAGTTCACAGTGTCATGCCTGCTCCTACACCACTAGCGATTCGACGGAGGGTGGTTGCCCTAAAACGGGAAAGGTTTAAACAGGCCGATATCGCCACTTTTGCAGCGATATCACAAAGTGCGGTCTCTAAGATTCTGAAACGGGTCAGAAAGGTACATCAGTTAACGCCAGGAAAGTCAACAGGGTGTCCACCTTCGACCACAAGACGACAGGACAGGAGACTGATACACCTGTGTCGAACAAACCGCAGAATGCCAATCCGTCTCTTGTGGAGGCAACACTATGGGGTTCGTGTTTCACGCTAAACCGTGAATCGATGACTTATTGATTCAGGGCATAGAGCAAGACGGATGGTCACATGTCCACTTTTGACTGCTCCGCATCGTGTTGCACTATTCCTTTAGGCTAGGGGGCGTTACAGGTCGGCCATTGGCATCACGTCGTCTTCACTGGCGAAAGCAGATACATCCTTGAACGACAAGATAGACGACAAAGGGTTCGGAGATTGCGTGGCGAGAACCTCCATGATGACTGTGTCCCTGCGTCCCGTCAAGGTGGTGGCGGTTCAGTGATGGTGTTGGGTGGCATTCATCATGGTGCCAAAAAAGAGCTTTTCGTGACGGAAGGAAACGTCAACGCCGCCGTGTATCTGAATATTTTACAGGAACACTGCTTGCCACATGCAAGACAAGTCTACGGCAACAACTTTCGGCTTCAAGACGACTAAGCCAGACCACACAGGGCCAAAGTCGTCAGACATTTTCTTTGGGATGAGGGTGTGGAGCAGCTCCCATGGCCAGCTTGTTCGCCTGACATGAACCCCATCGAACATGCCTGGGATGCCCTTAGCCGTGCGATCAAGGACCGGGGCAATGCACCTCAAACCCTTCAAGAATTGGTACAGGCTCTGAGGGAAGAGTGGGACGCTATGCACGTTGACGTCATCAACAACCTCGCTGATAGCATGCCGCGGGGTCTTCTTGCCCTCATTCGTGCCAGAGGTGGTCACACATGTTACTAGAGACTTTTAATCTATTGCTGAGACTTTATTTGTGCATTCCCATTTGTCAAGTTCATCGATTCATCGGTTTTCATTTGAATCTTATGGTCACATTAAATCTCAACAACTGAAGCTAAATCTTCTGTATTCCTTTCACCATTTTGCATTCTCTGGACGTTTGAACATTGCAAATGGTTCCACATTTAACCGAAGATGGTAAATCTGTCTAGAATTTTCTTCGTAGCCCAAAAGCTTGGGGAAAATCTGGTGCAAATTTGGAAAAATCTGGTGCAAATTTGGAAAAATCTGGTACAAAATATTTTATTCCATATTTTGGGCAACAGTGTATTTTGCTTAACGAAAACAAACATGCCACACCATTTCGATACTGATTTCATTTATTTGCCTAGAGCATCCCTTGTGTCTTCCTGAACACCACTGAACTATTGAGTGTTCCTATTTGCATGATTCCGTCCTAATTTCGAACTTTATATACTTTCTTAATTCTTTGGTGGTTTGTGGTCAATGTTGTTTTGAGAATTGACCTTGCACTTATTGACCCGGAACGTTTAATTTGGTTCACGGCTGGTATCCGAGCGTTTTGATCCCTTGATTACTCTCTGGAAGAGTGGTCGAAAGTGCCATATTCTAGAAACTAATCAGACCACACTTGGTAAAATTTCAACCCTGCACATCCCACTGTATGTCAGTGAGTTTCAAAGGCTACTGTTTCAGTGAAGCATTATTGGTTTTTAATTTGGTAAATAAATTTAATATTACCTTGTTTAATGATGATTGGCCATATCTATATATCAGCACCGATTCATTTGCATTAATTTCTCGCACATTATTAAATGTGATGACAACACAGCATTTTGAGTGTTTCTGGACGAATAATGTCTACTAATAATATATCGTGCAGTATGAATTGGTATTTTTATAAACATTTGCGTTAATAGAATAAAACAATAACTGAGGTAAACTGACAACGTAGTTGACATTGGGGTCGACTTACAGGAACATGCTGTGATGGAAGATACGTGTAAAAATATATTATTTAAGTGCAAAACCTAAGGTATGTAAAGCAAACAATTAAAGATATGTGCAGATACCCACGGGTATGGACCTATAAATGATGTGGTAGCCTGTAAGAATTGTGTCTGAGTACGTTTTGTGAAATGAGTATCGTGTCATGACTCCATTGGATTAAATTTGTTATTTATCAGTTTATTGGTATTTGACGCCTACGCTTTAGAATTTTTCGTCTACATGGCGGAGGTCAGGTCTAGCTACGGGTGGGGGACACCCAAGTGCTCGGAATAAACCACCAACGTAAAGCATCAGCCGAAGTAGGGAGAGCTAGATTTAACTCATCATTGGTCTAGCGCCTGTCAATCACCTACTTGTGCCCTTGAATACCTGAGGTCATGCATAAAGCAACATGATGAATGTTTGGGAGTGTGATAAACTATGCTACGTTATGGTTTTCAGTGTGATTATGCATATGTACAGACATATGCATAATCACACTGAAAACCATAACGTAGCATAGTTTATCACACTCCCAAACATTCATCATGTTGCTTTATGCATGACCTCAGGTATTCAAGGGCACAAGTAGGTGATTGACAGGCGCTAGACCAATGATGAGTTAAATCTAGCTCTCCCTACTTCGGCTGATGCTTTACGTTGGTGGTTTATTGCTGTATTGTTTTGGGGAGTTTGATTATGCACATGTCTGTATGCTACATAATGTTGGGGAGTGTGAGTATGCACATGTCTGTTGAGTATATTATGTTGGGGAGTGTGATTTTGCACGTGTTTGTATACTACATTATGTTGGGGAGTGTGATTATGCACATGTGTGTACACAACATTATGTTAGTGAGTGTGATTTTGCACGTGTCTATATGCTACATTACGTTGGGGAGTGTGATTATGCACATACCCGTATGCTTCATTATGTTGAGGAGTGTGATTATGCACATGTCTGTATGCTACATTATGCTGGGAAGAGTGATTATGCACATGTCTGTGTAGTACATTATGTTGGGGAGTGCGATTATGCACATGTCTGTATACTACATTACGTTGGGAGTGTGATTATGCACATGTCTATGTAGTACATTATGTTGGGGAGTGTGATTATGCACATGTCTGTATACTACATTATTTTTGGGAGTGTAACTATGCACATGCCTGTATGCTACATTATTTTGGGTAGTGTGATTTTGCACGTGTCTATATGCTACATTATGTTAGGGAGTGTAACTATGCACATGCCTGTATGCTACATTATTTTGGGGAGTGTGAGTATGCACATGTCTTTATGCTATATTATGTTGGGGAGTGTGATTATGCATGTGTCTATATGCTACATTATGTTGGGGCGTGTAACTATGCACATGCCTGTATGCTACATTATGTTGGGAAGTGTGATCATGCACATGTCTATGTAGTACATTATGTTGGGGAGTGTGATTATGCACATGTCTGTATACTATATTATTTTGGGGAGTGTAACTATGCACATGCCTGTATGCTACATTATTTTGGGGAGTGTGATTATGCACGTGTCTATATGCTACATTATGTTGGGGAGTGTAACTATGCACATGCCTGTTTGCTACAATATTTTGGGGAGTGTGATTATGCACATGTCGGGGCCTCCGTGGCTCAGTCGGTTAGGGCGCTAGCGCAGCGTAATGACCCAGGAGTCTCTCACCAATGCGGTCGCTGTGAGTTCAGCTCATGCGGGCTTCCTCTCCGGCCGTAAGTGGGAAGATCTGTCAGCAACCTGTGGATGGTCATATGTTTCCCCCCGGACTGTGCCCGGTTTCCACCCACCATAATGCTGGCCGCCGTCGTATGAGTGAAATATTCTTGAGTAACACCAATCAAATAAATAAATAAATTAAATTATGCACATTACGTTATGTGGGTGAAACATGAGATCGTGTATGGTGGTGTCTGCATAAATGTTTATGGCCTGACTGACTGTCTGATTTGGTTTGACTGTCGGGTGAAATAACTGTGGGCGTTGGTAGGTTAGCGTCTTCTGCGTCTATTTGCATTACAAAATTCTCTGTGGCTAAAGGATTGTCAGTTAACTCAGAACATCCTGATAGGCTTCTCCGACGGGAATATGTTTTCAGTATTGAACTTGTACAGGCACATTTTCTAAAACATGTTACCACTCCTTCTTTCAAATTTTAGTAAAAAGGCGTTTATGAGTCCATAACTCAAACTTGCGTCTTCCGTTACACTCCATTATCCGCCAGAAAGAAACATGAACAGTAATTGACATAGTAACGTTCAAATGGACAGTGGATCGCTTAAAACTCATACCACAACTATCAGAGGTGGACAGGTTTCTACCTTAAGCAGCTCTAGAGTGTTGACTGATTTTGGATTATTATGATTATGTGTGTTGAGCGATGGGACATCATGGGCAGTAATTGCTAATCCATTCCCCTTCATGCTGTATACCACGTTTGCCGAGCACTTAACGTGGATAAATCAATCATCGCCACTAGTCTTATTCTTAATAAATATCATCGACTTCGCCTCCACATCCGACTCTTTACTTTAGCGGACTCCTTAAGAATGGCAAAGAGATTTACGGGCATTGAGTGTGGCCTATTGTGTTCCTGGGGGCCATGTGTCGATAGCGGACCCAGAGTTATCTCCGTTTTTCAGTAAGTTTAGAATTTCATATATTTGCCCAGAACAATGAAAAGTACATAAACCCAGTAAAAAGTTCACAAGGTGTTTGAAACTTCAGTTATTATTGGATGCTAAACAGAATTTAGATTTAGTAATACAGCATACATCAGGAAGGGCTTATCCGCAAAGCAGCCATTGTCTGTGGACGAGGCGGCTGCGGATATGGTGGAGGTTCAGCCAGCAGTCTTATTGATTCTGTTAATGTCTCTCACGTATTAAAGCCGGAAAAAAACATCAGCTATTTAAACGATTCACTGAACTCTCAGTGGAAAAGCTGAGGAGATCAGACTTGAATACCCCGTGTCAGTGCATACAAACGCTCTTTCCTGAACTTTAGCGCCACCTACAGTATAGTGAAGTTTGACAGATGTTAACTTCATAAAAAGCACGAAGAACAGTTAAATGGATATAAAGGTTTGCAACAGACGAATTTCTATGGTAAATGGCGTCTCACATTGAAGAGATTCTCAATTCTTGCCTTAAAAACTTCATTCTAAATAACTCGAATGTCAAAGCCAATAGAGTTTTAGGAAAAGGGAATTAGCAAATGTTATTGAGATTTGGTTAAAATAAATGAGCTTGACAACAAGATGCATCAAAACTTATATTACGGATCACATTTTAATATTACACGATTTTCTTTTATTGCTTTGTCCTCGAAAAAGGCCAAATGAAAACGTACTCGTGCCTTCGTACACATATAGATGGCCTACACAGTGAACTCACCTGTATGTTCATTAGTTTCCAGCAGATTAATAAAGGTGACATATTCTTCAGAACAGTGTTAATCAGAGAGTCAGTCAAATGAAAGGGAAAAGGTTAGCGCTTATTAAACACTGTATTTTCACTGATGCCCGAGAACTTACGTCATCCGTTTTGTATTTAATTCCCTTGCCAGAAAAAGCTGACCTAAAGTATATTAATTTAAATGAATACATCGATAAAAGTATAAATTTGTTAATTTAATTCAAAAATTTGTATGATTTAATTTTGTATGATCTGACAAACCTCCTGACTTGAACCGACGAGATTCCAATGAGTGTATTTCTATTGAAATGAAGTGCTGATGACGAATAAAGCGCGTTAAACCACTCCCCTAGCAGCTGCGCTTTTGGGTGATACACAAAACCGCCAATGTCATTATTGCGCTGACATCACAGGCAGTATCTACCTCCACTTCATAAGTTATCTTAAGTTATACAACTTATTAGCTGTGTGTGTTATATATTAGTCCTTGCTGGGAATCCTGGGAACGGGCTCTGTTACAGAAAGGCTTCACGTGGCTTACACGCGCTAACCTTGTAAGTTTTAAATAGACACATGCGTCATAAAAATTCCACAGAATGACAATACCATATAGACAAAAACATTTATTTATAGGTGTTCTTTTGTGACGCTAATCAGAGCCCATGAATGCAAAAGTAACAGTGTGAGTAGTTGTGTAACATGAAAGTTTGAAACATCTGTATAAAGTTAGGCCTAAAACCCGAGCATTTTTACCGTTTTGAATAATATAAAACAACAAAAACAGAACACGCTGTAAACGCCATCAGTCATCTTAAGAAAACATTCAATTTCTTATATTTCTTAAAATGACATGTTTTAAACAGACTCGTTATTGACATTGGCGGCAATATACATACACACGGCTATCATTAGACTTCAGTTGATTTGATGACTGATCACGCTAATTTCTTCATCGAATTTTCCCACTTTATTCATAAAGAAATTGTCGTCTTTTACAAACATCAGCTTGAATTATTGATCGTTATTGAAAGATTTATTCTGAAGAATATAAAGAGCTGTGTGTGGATTAGACTTGGAGGGGATTTTAGGTGAATTGATGTGATCTACGTCATGAGAAACCCGTCAATACCAATTATAGAGTTTTGTCAATAGTGGCCGGATTTCAGGCGGAACTACAGCGTTCGTCCGGGTCATTTACCCCACTGGATCACCTTTGATCTCTCACACAATCGTAGGGCTAGTCTTACCATATTAACAAGCTAATAACTGGAAAGACAAGATTATAATGTCTCGTATCCCAATTCCAGATACCCGCTGCTCCCATCATTTTGGGGGTGTTCCTATCGGAAATAACAAAAGATTTCTCATACAAGAACAGCCACGTTAAAATTTGCCCCAGCAATCTCATTTTCCTATTCTACTTTTTTTCATTGGATGCACTTGTCAAGAAGATGCTCCCAGCTTGCGTTCAATTACTCCGATTCACCCTTCCCGCACAAAAAAGCAGGACAGACGTAGTGAGCGTGTTTTATACACACAGCCATATACATCCATATCGAGCAAAATGGGCTTATGAAGAATGTTCAGCCTGTTTAACGGCAGTCAATATGTTCGAGGGATCTATGGCATACATTAGTTTGGCTACATTGGTTCAACTACATTTCAGTGTTATATTGCAAGACGTAGGTCGTTATTTTACTGCAGATAGCCACATTCTTGTGTATCAACGAGATAACGCACTGAGACAATATTGACATTTGTCATGCAGTGGCAAGATAGCGAGTTCAGTGATAATTTTATACACTATAATAAGATAGCCTACAGCCCGAAGATAAAGTTCAGTTCCGTCAATAAAAGACGAAACACGTGTGTTTTGTTGTACCCTGTATAAAATAAATCACAGAAAAAAAGATATTTTACTGAATGGGAAAATGGGACACGCTATAAATTGAAATTGCCAAGTAATACAATGGTAGCTTTAAAAAAAAAAGAAAATAGTTATAAATTAATAAGAACCAAGAAAATGAGAACTAAAAAGTGTGCACAAACAGTAATAAAATCGTCTGCAAATAACAAGAAAAGTCTTGGTTGGTCTCCACTTAAATGGAAAAGTACTGTAATAAATGGATGGAACTTGGACTGAGATACGCATCAGTTTACTGAGCGGGGGCATTATGAATGGTAGACTGCAGTATGACATAAGTTCTTAAAAGAAGGAGATTTAGAGAAAATTCTAACTCTAAGTCAAAAAGGAGAGAAAGGTGATTGTTTGATTGATGTTTATACACAAGAACTGTTCAGTTGTATCGTATGGCGGTCAGTTTTGTGGAGGAAATCGGAGTGGGCGAGATGAAACTTGGCTTATTACTGACCAACTTTCCAACATTTGACGTAAAAGTGATCCACAAGGAACATAAGACTTCCAAAGCGGCCCTAGGAGCCATGTCGACAGCTTAATATTGACAAAGATTTTGGGAAGAGTGAGAACTGAGGAGTCCATAAATCCCCTGTCCTATAGAAAAGGTGAAATCATGTAAAATGTAATTAGAAGTAACTAGAATTAGATATTACCTACCTTTAGTTTCTGTATTAAGGGCGGCTACTGAGTCACTAACCGTTAGAAGGCGAGTTCTCAATATCAAATGCCTGAAGCTACTACTTGTATTGTTAAATCACACACGTCTTCGTAACTTTTAAGCTCCTGAGAATAGTGTGGTAACTGGTAATGACACTATTTCAGAATCAGTGGGACAGTTAAAATTCATTCATTGCTGTTGAATTTATTTATTTATTTGATTGGTGTTTTACGTCTTACTCAAGAATATTTCACTTATACGACGGCGGCCAGCATTATGGTGGGTGGAAACCTGTGACCATCCGCAGGTTGCTGCTGACCTTCTCACGCACAGCATTCCTAAATAGACAGGGTATTTGTAGATTACCCCGATCTCAGTTCGTGGAGCCATGCTGATTATAAACAGTCAATCCGTTTGCGCAGTCTAACCATCGTTGATGACCACTTGCCTTCCCCCAATTTGGTGTGCATACCCGTGCACTACATGTGAAAGTTCGTCAGTGAGTTACCCAACGTCGGTGGTTTACGTCGAGCACACAATCACCGTCATCGTATAAGTGAAAGAACCTGGAGTATGGTGTTAAGCAACAATCAAATCAACACACTTAAATTAATTTGGCAGTAATTTGGCCACACAAGGTTTACTGTTTCTCCACTCATCAGAAATGTCCTCCTACGTCCATTTTGGTGACTGCTGGTGTACGCATGTCTGTTTTGACACCTAGAATCAGAAAACATTTCTAGCACATTTCTAGAATACACCGATAGTCATATATCATAGTGGGAACCTGCAAAGAATCCGCAATTCGAACACTGATCATTTACAGTAGTCTGTAATATGGATCCAGGCGACGTTTGTTCCGATTGTTGACGATAAATTACAAAAAACAGACAACCTGCTTTCGCTAACGATGTGTGAAGAAGCGGCTGAATTACAGAATACCCAGATGTATGAAAAAGAACTTGGGACCAAGTGACTGCCAGGAGAAACAAAAGACAATATTGCGCAGCTGGGGAGATATACATATATATAAATGTATAGGTCTACATATGTTGGCAGTAATTGGCCAGGGGACCGTGAGTGACAATCGGTACCCAGCAGATTGAAAGATTAATTGTTGTGTGAGATCTCGATATGGTTACTGTCACCGAGGTTGATTTACTACTTTCAATTACTAACTTTGAACAGTATCATTTACCATGTAGGTAGGGTAAAGTGGACACAAGCCAGTAGAGAATGGGCACGCATACACGGAGAAGCCACGTGGCAAAAAGATTCTCTCCGTGAATTGTGTTTTAGCTAGTGTCTGGTGTTATTATTAATGGATTAGTTATAAATCTCCAAATAAAAAAGATTGGCCTGAAAGATGTTATTGAACGAGCCATATATGTACCATACTTAAATCCAGATGATGGTTCTGCAGATGAAATCTTATAAATGCAAGATAATTTTTAAAATAAGTGCTTTCAAGTCTTCAGTACGCTTTTGCGCAAACTTTTGCATGGGGAGCCTAGTCACGTGGTAAGATGCTCATCAAATTTAGGCCTATGAAATATTGGTCCTTAAAGTAGATCAGCAGTGCACACCTACTGTTTCTGCTGAGACAAATGGCTCCATTTCTGCTTTTTGCCGTCCCCTTGATGTGATCTGTATTCACTCCCCTCCCGAATAATTAGTTTAGTGTCTGCTTTGTCAGTCGTTGTCTTTTGCATTATTAGTCCGGTAACAAGGGACGCCTTTGGCAATGGCGATGTACGGTCTCTGAAGGGCTCGGCCTTGAGTCCCCCAGCGGTACATTACACTGCAGCTGCTGAAATATTTTTTACCAACTGAAACACTAAACAACTGAATGAGTGGATTAGAAGTAACCATGTTTGTCCATTTGCCTTATTTACTCCTGTGCTGAAAGTTTCAACACCGACTTATACATTTGGACTGCTGTAAAATCTGCCGCAGGTGTATGCCTATAGATCAGGCATATTTTAGTCTTCATATGACACGCGTATCACGCATTTTCTTTCTTAAAATGTCACACGTCGGGAGTGTCTAATTGCGTGCGGACAACCTCTACGTTTACCTAGAATTTTTCACAATTGATGACACCAGCTTAAGGGAATTGCTGAATCTCTCGCGTTACATAAAACACGCTCGTTTTTTGTACTTACTTCACGTTGGTATTGATTTAGAATGAATATAGCTGATGGAATAACACAATCTAATAATAGAACAATATGTGGTAACTTTTATGTCTTATTCCGTTCGTGAGTCTTGTGTAAGGACAGTGGGTCGGTAGCAGTAGCCCCTATGTGAGAAGGTCGTCGTCACTCGGCCAACATCAACTTGAGGCTTTTGCCACGCTCTCCTAAATGTTGCCTTCCCGAGGTGGTTTTTGTCACCTCTTCTTATACACATCAAAGTTTTGTGATCAGCAGCAGCCTTGTTCAGGTTGTTTGGTTGTGTTCTCTTTTGGGTTAAAATATATCCTACGCTATCTATAATGTCGTCGACCTGAAGTTCTCCAATGGTGATGGTGACCGGCCCGGATAGCACAGTTGGTGGAGCGTCGGCTTCACGAGCGGTAGATCCAGGATTAATCCTGGGTCGAGTCACACCTAAGACTTCAAAAGAGGAAGTTGTAACTTCCTCGCTTGGCATTCAGTATGAAGGGGATAGTCCAATGGCTGGTTGACCCGTATCAGTATAATGGCTCGGGCGGTGTGGCTTACATGCCTTCGGTGAGTCGTCTCAGTGAAGCAGCACTAGATAAAAGAGCGGTGGAAATCGGTCCAAGGAGGCACATTACATTCACCCTAAGGATTCCTTCGTCGTTATATGACTGAAAAATTGTTGAGTACGACGTTAAAACCCAAGCACTCACTCACTCCAATGGTGATGATTAGTTGGACTTTAATTTGCTTTCCATGGTTGTGAACGTCAAATCAGCCTTACCTATCTGTAAACTTACACAGCCTGTGCGTTACATGGTGGTTTTTAAGCTAAACTCACACTGCCACAGGCATCAAGGTATTTTACCACCCACGTGAGCGTAGTCACCATCTCGGTTGAGATACGTCAGAAAAATTGCAATTAACATCACTGAATTTTTGTTTTACCTAATGCTGCTTAAGCAGTGGCGCTTAAGAAGAGGCCGGATTTCACCGGCTACGTGTAACCGTTTTCCAACTATCACACTGTCGTCGGTACCATGGTTTCACTCTTGAAGGTGTAGTCTTTTTATATGGCATTAAATGCCAGTTTTAGTCAAAAATCATTGCTGTTAATGTTATAAAGATTGAACGACTCTGGAGTATTCAACTTACATCTTTTCCAGATAAAAGTGATACATGGCTTATTTAACTGATAGTATACTAACCCCTCAGATGTTTCGTTGGATACATCCCCTTGCATTTAAAAAAACATAACGATCCTGATTTTAAACTGTTCCTTGCCTAGAACATTAGACACATTTTGTCGACGTCAATATACAATTTTAACACTTCCATATCTATCACTTTTATGTTGATAAATGGAATTGAGCGAAAGAGTGGAAACCCCCCGGTTACATTGATAGATTAAATTGATGGTATTATGTCCTATCTGTGATGTCTTACATTGTACATAAAACACAAGTGACATTTTGATATCAAGATGTTTGCGGCAGGTGAAAGGTAGTCGCTGACACAACACAAATGTCCATCCAAAACATTATAAGAAAGATTATTTAAAATGTCTAAGAGTGAAGTAAGCCTGAAAAAATGCTTAATTACTAAAAAGAAAATTGACCTATTGAATTAGTAGGATGCTGTCTGGTCAGGATGGTATTCTTCGGTATGAGGGCAATGGTATGCGACGTTTTCTTGATTGGTATTTTGTTTATTAGTGGTGTAAACCTGAATTCTGCACGAATAAAACCGCGTTTCCGTTTGAGTCAGCGAGTGCACGCATAAATTCAGATGGAGGCAAAACAGTGTTCGCTTGACGTCAGTGGACGTTCTTGGGTTATAAAAATAACTTTCGCCTGACTGGTTACAATTAATAATATGGCGGTGCCTTCAATTTTCCCAATGTGCTCAATTGTGTTGCGATAACTGCGATATCTTGGAAACAATATATCACCAAAATAAAACATTATGCTTTGTAAAACGTATGCGCTATACTTTGTCAACGCATATATATATATCAGTTTTGTCTAGTGTTGTCTTAACGATACAATTACACAATAACAGGTTAGGGGTGGAATATTTATCGTGTTTAATTAGATCTCCACATTGTACATACAAACAGTGGCAATCAAAGCAAAACTGAGATACATATTTTAGTATTATTCTTGCATATTACACGAATTGTATACTGATTTTACTCTCTCGTCCAGAACATAACTTTTGCTTTTCCAACATCACTGAAAACTGATGACTGCTTCTCTTTAAATGATTTTGAGCTAATTTCGTACTTTACATTCCTTCTTAATTCTCTGGTGGTTTGTGTTAGACGTCTTTTTGGGGATTGGCCTGCTTCGATGCATGTCTTTTTCGACGCATAGCTCACATAAAATGAAATATATCCCATACAAATCCTCGATAAATCATCGCAGCGTAATGACCCAGGAGTCTCTCACCAATGCTGTCGTTGTGAGTTCAAGTCTAGCTCATGCTGGCTTCCTCTCCGGTCAACGTGGAAAGGACTGTCAGTAACCTGCAGTTGGTCGTGGGTTTCCCCTGGGCTCTGTCCGGTTTCCTCCCACCATAATGCTGGCCAACGTCGTATAAGTGAAATATTCTTGAATTCGGCGTAAAACACCAATCAAATAAATAAATAAACTGCGAATGTTGGGCGTTATACTTTAAACTGTGTTCTACTTTAAATTAAGAACAGAGGCCAGTTTCGAACCTTATACCTGACATGAGAGATTGATGTTTAAGGTTTTGAGATTTCTGGATGCCGCATTTTTCTTAAATACGCTCTCGAGAATGTAAACGGATTAGTGGTCAAGAAAAGATGTGGTGACAAACATGAGCAGAGTGGAGTTTGGTCCAGTGATGGAGATGATGGGTCATTGTGTGGTCAGCCACGTATGGATAGATGACATTCAACACGGCTTAACGCCTCATATGCAAACGACAATGAGTTTAGAGATAAAAAGCTATTCATCAACAGACATCGTCCAAAATATCTCCACATATAGTACTTCAGGGTTGCTGTCACACTGTTCAAATTCTTGAAGAATTGCTAGCATGGACCAAGGAAGACGTAAAGATGTCGAAAACGGGATTTCATCGATTTCATCGAGAAGATTTCTGTCAGCTAAGCAAGGATATGTGTCTCCTTGGAATGAGAGGCGTACAAAGGTGACTGCAGTCAGCCAGCTGGGCGGGCCCTGGTTACACCCGCATCTCAACACTTGACATTTGCCCGGTTGGACCCCCTCAAGCTCCAATCTTTGCCCATCCGGTGAACATCTCCTCACGCCAATTGCCCCTTCCCAAAGGTTACATAATCGCCTACTGAGCCGTGAACCTGGGCACTCGTCAATCAAAAGACTTTTCACTAAAAAAGGGGATACAAAATATGAGCGCATTGAGGCAGAATAAAGCAAGGAGATGGGATCAGATAATAATTTAGACCCAGCGTCGCGAAACACTGCCTGATCAAAGTTAGGCATTGGCTAAAAAAGTAAGGAAGACAGAGTTTTTTTTTTGTCTTTTGTCTCTGCTTTTAATCTTAATGAGGATATTTGTTTGAAATGGTATCAGAAACGAGAAGAGCATCCTGTGCATGGGACGGACCAATTTATCCACCGACTTTTTACAATTTCAGCGAATCAATGATGCGCCCTAAAACGAATAGGCGAGAATTAAAAAACATGTGATAACTTGTGGAGATACGGTTAACGATTCAGAATTGCCATTACACTTGCTAACACAAGGTAATAACGATCGAACATACGACGTAATGTGGAGATAAAGACGAAAGAGCCCAGGAATCTGACTCGAGTGCTTGATTAGATTGAATCTGCTTACCAAAGGTTGGTCGTTCATTCAAAGCTTGGGAATGGCACAGGATCTTAGAGAAATAGAAATCAATCCAAGCCTGGATCAGCTATCGATAAGAAGAGGTGTGTTCTTGTCACAGACAATTTAAACTCCATGAAACGACTTTCTGATAAGATGACGAGAGAAGGAAATTATACATCCAGCTTAGCGTGTATCCCTTTCCTCTTTTCCCGAACTCATATTGATTCAGCTTTTGTCTTCATCGCCAGATATAGAACTCACTGCCAATTGTCAGCATCCTTTGTCACGTGGGAATTCTCGAGTGCTTTTGATGATGCCTTTATAACACAGTGAAAGTGAAAACTGTTCCGGCATATATAGGTAAAGTGAAACCTTTAACAATGGTATTTTAAAGCGCGCTTCGACCCGAATCGGCATGAGCGACCACACCTGAGCCGACTGTTTTATTCTGTTTCACAAGGAGCCATTTATTGAAGTGGCGAAATAAGCATTTGGTTTGCCAAAGATCAATGAAACAGTCAACAGGAGTGGTGGGAAAAAGTGAAAATTTTAGAACGACCATAGTTATTATTATATCATTAACCGGTCTTTTTAAGAACAATATCTCACACCGAGATAGCAATTTGCTGATAAAGAAAAAAACACAAGCAATAAAGCCACTTTATAGAAATGTCTGACGGGCGAGGACTGACATATTTAAATACGTGACTAATAACCCGTATAATGTCAACTTAATCAATATTCAGCAACTAGATATACGACATGTGTGATTGAACTAAATCCGGACACTAAAATCGAGTCCGATTTTTTCCCATTTGTGTACTAAAGAATATGACTCATTTAGGGAAAACAGACAGAAATGACTTCTCGAGTGAATCAAGATGAACATGAACAGACAAAGTCAAATTGGGTTTACCAATCTGTGTACACCTTTTTTCTACAACTTTATGTTTCGCAAACCAGCCCCGTTTGTAATATTCATACCATGCTTGAGCGTTTAAGTAATGTTGAAGATCAAAACATGAAAAAAGAATCAACCCACGTTCACAATGTGTTGCCAGATCTATCATGGTGACACACTCGAGTTATAGCCATAAACTTACTAATCTCATATAATGGCGGTGACATCAGCGCGAACACCGACATATTAACAAATAGCTTAAATATTAAGAAATGACCCAATGCAACATTCACTTGTATTTTGTTTAGACACGTTTTGACAAACGAATGCAATAGCAAAAATCAAAGAAAAAATGAAAGTTACAAACAATAAAAATACTCGAATATTCCTTACATAAGGGAAATTTTTGGAAACTCGCGGCTCAAAATATTCTCTGATTAACAGAAATGTTAATTTCACTGGTGATTGACCGTGCATCCATTAAGTATTGGGTTCATTTGTAGGGTTTTCAACAGACTTTGTGGTTGTTTTGGGAAGAAGTGAACCAAGTGAGCCAACCAAGACACGAGCGTCGACACGTGACCATTTTATTGTCACCTGCAAGTCCCTGCAAGCAGTGAAATCGGGTAAATGCACAAACTGCTTGATGATTTTTCCAAGAACGTAAGTCGCCATACTTGTGGCTACATGCAGGAGTCAAAAACATAAGGCGATTTCACATATAAGACGATGATGATTATTGAAACGTAATGTCTTAAAGACTTTTAATGTTCAGTTTTCTGTGGCTTCCCTCTACAAAATATGGAAATTGAATTATATTCTAATTAGTCACAAAACATGCGTTTAGGCATTAATGATTACCCAAGTGATACATACACTACATATATACAGAAGTGCTGTTTTTTTCTGTACTCATCTTCCAGTCTTTCTAGGCGTAGCTATGAACATAGAAAGCTTACAAACTCTTACGAAATTTTGATTAACACTGAAAGGTGATTAAGTAGCCTTAGGTATAAACTTTTTAATGTTAGCATGAAAGTGAACAAAAACGCTTTTTATGAGAGTGTAAAGCATTTTATTATTGGATGAGTAATCATACATTAACAAAGGCCTCTCACAAACCTGGTTACCTTTTATATCCACCAATAAAAATCTGCCACGGAATCTACGTCTTTCAGCCAGATCTTAAAGTGGTTGCTGTTTAATAGTTTTTATTTTGTGACCGGTATTATTTCCGGTGTATTCTTTTGATGCAATGTGGTTCTTGTCTCTTCCCCTGAAAGCATCACGTTCAGTTATTTGTTCAGCCGCAAAATAATGGACGCTTCTTAAAAAAATATGGCAAGAAATAGCAAATACTTAAAAGACGCCGCCAGACAAATGTCGTTCACAGAAGCACAATGTTTGAAGAAAAATCACTTTGATTAATTGCTGCAAAATAACTTATCAATAATTAAAAGCTTGGCATAGAAATTGCCAATATTTATAGTATTTGCGGGATGATCTATTCCGATAAACAGAACGTGAGCTCTTCTACATGTGTGGTTCTCGGTAAGTCACAATTTTATACATAGTTTAGATGGATAAAACAACACGCAAAGTGTATAACAGTCTTATATAGGACAATATGGAGTTGTGGAGAGATTTGGTGTATTTGTGTTTATATTAGGCCACATACTCGAGTTACGTGTATACCCTATTGATTATCAATGTCCATTGAATGCTTTTCAGAGTACACTGGCTTCCACTACATTATTTGTTTGTGGCTATTTGCTTTACAAAGGTAATGTTGTTGGCCTAGGAGACCAGGCCTGTGTGCACGTCGTTTGCGTGATCATCCCTTCGTCCTCCATAACGAGGGGCACTTTCTTTCCGCTTCTCTGAATGGAAGATTGTGGTCACTGATGGCAACGCTAAGGCGCCGCCTATCGGATTCCCATCGATCACATGAGACAGGGCCTTAGACAAACATGGGACTGTCCTCAATAACCTTTTTTACATATCTTGTGGAATTAGCCATAACAAAACCCTTGGATTCACTCATTTCCAGGTAGACCAGTATTTATGGTGCAGCATCCGTCTTCTGTCTCTTGCGATTTAATGTCGATCTGTATAACAATAAATTGCAAGAAATCTAAGTCCATCATCAAAGTTTTCTTTTACAAGAGTTTTCATTACTTCCCTTTGATTCCCTTCACAATCAAGCCAACGTATCCTTGCATTTTGTGGGAAAAAACTTACAAGACGTTTTTTGATCGTGTTTCCATACATAAAGGTTTTCTTTTTGTTTTCTTTAAACCCTTGTTAAATCAGATTTACAAAAATCACTGACGTCTATATTAGTCAGAACCGGCTAAAAGGGCATCCAACAAAAGACCGACTTAAGCATCTTTTCGCGAAAATATCGTCGATGGATTGCAAGGGTTTCCTTTTCATTGCCTTACCTTGTGGATCTCTCTTTATCTCTTTTACAGGAGTGATAAAGTCTACCTATCCAGTCGTATGACAAGGCTTCTTATAAATGTTACAGGTGACACCTTTACTGCCTGTTCGTGTACAAATGATGTATTCGGTGCCTCATTAAAGCTATATCTGATACAGTTCACTCGTAAACGTCGTGAGTCCTGTCTGAGGTAGCTTGGTGACACTGATTACACACAGCGCGTCATCCATAAAGGCTGGTAAGACGACGTACCAGGCGAACTCCCCGTTAATCCGAGACTGAAGACCATTCGTTAAAAATTAATCTGAGCGGAAATGACAGCACTAAGGCTGTTGTATTGCCTGAGTTTTAAGAGTTAATTCCATATCTACATCTCATCCGCCGTCACGGTATATTATGGACTAAACGGTTAAATGGTCCCCTGGTGAATATTAAATGTAGACGTCGTAAGAGACATTTGTATTCCAATTCCTCATTATTTACGTTTGCATAATGGACGTTGCTGACAGTCAATAAGAGCAAAAATCAATGTCCTAAAAGAACAATCCAAAAACCATCAAATCATTAAGGAAGTATATGAAGTAAGAAAGTAGGATGGAGTCTTGTAAAGAAAGCAGCCAGCAGTTGTGAGTGAAACGGACAATATACACATAAAATATAAATATAAATTTAATCCGTATGTCATGCTATTTTATATGTTGTTGTTAAGATGTATCTCAGGTGTGCTTGGCTTGTTGATATATCCAACGTGACAATTTTATCCAGCGCGATGCAGACCCAGTCTTCTAGTCCTGAATAAATCGGATTAGACAAATTATGAAGCAGACCACCAAAAAATAATCGTAATACTTGATACTCACTGTATCTTATAATAGTGAATGACCCTGACAAACAACTTTTTGTGATAATAACTTATAACAGTAGTTTAACATATTACTCTTCGTCCTTTAAGCTTTGTCAGCAATTGATGACACTATGGAAGGCAATAGAATTAAAGGAAAGCGGGAATATGGAAATATAAAGAAATAATAATGCAATGATACGTTTGTACATTCAAGTTGTTTTTGTCAAAAATCAATGTCGCCACAGCGCAATATTATAGTTTTTAACGCTTTGAATAAATCGTCCAGAAAAATAGCTGGAGTCTACCATGTAACAAACTTCTCGAGGCAGTCGAGACACATGGAGATCTCGTTTCTACAATAAAGTAAATTCTAACGCTGGGTATTATTTTGTATGTACTGCAGAGATAGATATTGTCTCTTGGAGGGCGAGTCAACAGTGATCGGTACCGGTATTCTTGTAACAGTAGTTTGAGTTGAAGGCTTTCGTGTGTAGAACGGGGTAAAGGGGAAGGTGGTGTGACGTGATGTGACGGGGACTGCCTCCTCCACACGAACAGGCTTTGCCACGCCTGCCTGAACACCGACAGCTGAGTACTGCGGCGTGTTGGTCCGCTACTTCGACAGCCATTGCGCCCTTTGAAACCAGTGAATTATTAATACCAAAGTAACTGGAGAGTTTCTTGTATTATTCATTAAACTACCGATAGGTTTCTCGCGAGTATTCATACTTGTCAAGACACAAAATATCTTGAGTTTTTTTATCATCACGCAAAGATAAGCATTAGCGAGTTATGCATTCGCTTGTTGGTTTTTTAGCTGTACTTTTCAGTGTATTTCCGCCCAATTACGATGGAACAATTGCTGTCCAGTATGACAAATGTTTCTGTCGCGCAAAGCGTTGATTCTTGGAAAGGGATGTTTCATCAAAGCTATCAGTGTATTGAAATCTAGACACTTCTGTTCTTGGCATCGAGCATGCATGAGGGTAGACACAGTTATTCTATATGTCCAACGTCAATAAACTGTAACTTGAATTTGTACGTCATTCCTGATATATAGCTACGAGACAAAGCTACAGATATGTGAACACTGAGGCAAGTCAGCAACAACAAGACACTGTTATACTATATGAAAGACTACAGTATAAAAACCAGAACAGCGGCGACGGTGTGAAAGTCGCCAAATGGTCACAAGTAAGCGATGATCTCCGACCTCCTGTCAGTTTACCTCAGTTCGAGTTTTTCGAAATGTTCATGCAAATGCTTAAGTGGTAGCCAGTTACATGTACCCATCCCCTAACCAGGGCTTAAGCAGACTTTGGTAACCAGTAAATGCAGCGATGATAAATGTAATTTATTAGGCGTTGCTGGTGTCAAACTGGCCTATGACTCAATAAATTTTAAATTTATATATTTATTTCATTTATTGGGGCTAACACCGTTCTGAAGAATCCTTCACTTCAGGCTTTTGGCTAGAGGCACCCGGGCATGTCCCGGAGTCATTCACTGCTCAGGTGCAAACCTCCCGATTTAAAGCCTATCCGAATTAGAGGCAGCTGGATCTGAACTGCTTCTAATGAGATCGAAAACATAACAAGTAAATAAAAAATTTTAAAATCTAATCGGTCTGTTTTTTCGTGGGCAATCCATTGTGACTGTTCTGCGCTGTAATCTTCACCAGGATTATTTGGCGCATGGGGGCATAGAGTTACCTGTATCCGGGAAGAAAGTACGCCTACTCCCAAACTAGCTGACACACCTACATCCTACAACACTGCATGACTTTTTCCAAGTCATTTGTTTTGCTTGGTCGTAATGTCTAGGCAACACTGTTGTTTTTAACCTTTGAAATTACTCTGAGCGATCCTCTCTATGGCTTTGCTAAGTCATTTCTGTGTTTTAATGCTTTTATTGTATCGATAACTTCTCAATTATAAGCTAGCACGAATGTGACACGACTTGGAGGTTTGTGCGACTCTGCAGTTGGAAGGGCAGTATTGGCAGTGTAAGCTGGCTTCCAGTGACATGCCTCGAAATTTCAATCGTCAAAATGGTGGTCCGGTTTGTTTAACAATTTCAGAACGAAGAAGTAATATTAAGTTTGAGTAGTACTGGGATGTTAAACAACATCCCCCATACGTAAATTATCAATCACACCTGCAACATATTTCTTTAAAATAACATTCAAAAGATTTATGTGTAAATGTATCTCCTCAGTTCAGATATCAATAGTAAAGTACTGATGTATGGCTGGGACTTTAGTTTGCACAATTCAGCCTTGTACCTTAGAATTAACCCTGCTGCAAGAACAAGCATCCATCAGTCGAGGAACAACATACAAGTGATAGTTACAGCACATTTTTCATGCTTTAAGTACGGTTTTCTTCACCAGGCTTGCTGCTGATCGTCGTTTATTGCTCTGACGGTGTTTTCTTGCGAGGAAGATTGTTAAGATCAAGAAGGATTGGAATGACTGAGACGACTGAAATCATACTTTCTACTACTATCTAAATGGCGCTCGGCAAACACATGCCTTGAGTTTCTGGCGAACAGAGAGTGTCTCGTAGATCAGAAAAACGACATTGCCAATGCCTCGAAAACATATGATGGATTGTTGCAACGGAAAGGGTTTTTTCAACTTATGCTTATGCTCATACAAAAGCCATCAACGTTTTTGTCGTATTATATGGTGTTGGAAAAGGCAAAAATGAATAATGGATTTGATGTTGAATTTGAATTACTCGCCATATGGCATCTTCTATGGTGATGTCAGAGCACGGACAAGCCAGAATGAAGGAAGTGCTGATTTGATGACTTTTATGTTGATGAATGTATTGGCCCATTTGGCGGATTTGTTGCATAATTTCTGCGAAAGCGTTTAATTATAGAACGAAGATCACAGAAAACAATACATATTTGAGATACCTAGCAATTACTGATAGATTTATTCGTTATCCGACCTTTTTTTCCCTTTTTTTTTCCTTCGTTGGTTTCGCTGTATAGCTGGCCCGTTCTCCGCTATCATTTCCTTCTCTCTTCTTACCGGTTCTTCATCATCTGACTCCTTGTATAAGTTTGTGTTAATTTCAAGGAGATTCTTCCAGCTGATATTAGATGTAAGAGATTTCATCGCTGAGAAAAATGCTTAACCTATATAGATCAATACTGTGGTCATTTATGGGAAAGTGGTTTTAATAAACTGACTTAAAATGTTCACTGAAGTGAACCATTATCCCTTGATTACAATACATTTTCAAGTTGCTGACACTTGCGTAGAAAAATTATTTAAATGGTGTTTTAACTGTGTATGTTCATTATGTTCAAACAATAGAAGAAAATGAAAAATGATCAAGAAAATGTCTATTCTTAAGACGTCATTCGTTTGCCCCAAATAGCAGCTACACATAAATGTTTCAATCGTTTACCTCAGTGACGCGCAATTTAGAGAATATGTACTCCACTAGTTAGGCTAGGGCTGATCATACAGAGATAATTCCACTCTTTATGAGATTGTCTAAATTCGTCCAGCAAATCGCTCAGTTAACTCATGAAGTGGATGATGTTCAGGGTTATCAAGCTTCCCATTAAGAAAAAGCTTCTTATTTTAAACTCTAGATCAATGAAATACACAGAAAGAAAATGAATTGTTTTTGTTTTTACTTTTTTGTAAAATTGACCACTAACTGTAGAGTGAATGGCTTTTATGGTGATATGACATTAGATGACTGCCAGTTATTCCCCTTTCTTACGCTTGCCCTCTTCATCTTGGGCGCGGCTACATCTTCTAATTACCCAGAAGGTAATCGTCACAAGGCACCGTGGGTGGTATATCGGCGCCTCCCACTCGAAGATTCTCTTGGCACCTGAAGAGGAACGCATTGCGGTGCTGGTCACAGAGCGGTCCCGAACCCTCCATCCACCCCTCTTGACAGTCCACCGTGGTGGGATCGGATCCGATTCTGTGACACACCGAATGCCTTATCAGGCTCTCCACTCGCCACTTTACTTGATCGATAGTGGCAGAATATAGCTAAGCACAACTCAGCGAAAAAGCTCAATGTAAATTTGCAATCTCAAGCACCTGTTTAAGGCTTTGATTAGGCCTGATCGAACATAGTTTTTGTCTCCTATTTACGCTTGGAACGGAAATGCTGTGAACCCAGCCGGACATGTGTTCTCTGGAAGGGGTGCTAGTACATAAACCGTGTTAGACAAATCGGTTATCAGATCAGAGTTCGGAACCAGGGGCGTCGGCAGGTGGTTGCATCTACCTTCCACATTATCTTCTAGATTCCACTATATTAACAGGTAAGTCGACACAGCCGCACAGCTTTAATACAACTAACGGTTGTTAAATGATGGCCAGTATGAGAAAAGAAATTTCTTGCAGGCTGTTTAGTGGTCGAGACGATAGATGTGTTGGTCTTCAGATCGTGGGAAGTAAAGCATTTATGTTAAGAATGTGTCAGAAAGTTTTCGGATATGAATATGTGTACGCTGTCATGGTAACTGTGACACATGCGTATTGAGGTGTGTGGGTGTGATGAATGTTGGGAGGTGGTGCGCAGCGTGGCTAGTCCCCCGCCTTGCTGACACACATGGCATCACTTATATCTGCGACGCGCGTTCACACCGGCCTCAGTCTCCTCAACATCTACCGGCTAACAATCTTCAACAGTTTTAGTTTCTTTTTTTCTGTTTGAAACCTTTATCGTGAAACTCTTTATAGGTAATGGACATACGGGTGTTGCTATTTCTTATGCGACATTGTGGATTTGCCCGTTATCTACTGAAATCACGTTCGTTCTTCTTGTTTAATTTTGTATTCTTCTGTTTTTTTAGCTGCACGGTTAACATCATTCATTGACTTTTACTTATTGTTTTCTACAGGCAATACAAAAGCGAAGTTATCAAGATGAGGGGGCCCCAGGACCTGGTCATGTATGCAGCTTTGCTTACCCTATGTGGTCTATGCCTTCTACTCAGTGATAGGACTGTGTATTGCAAAGCGGTTTCAGATGAAAGCATCGACAGAGACGCTCTTGATATAAAGAATTTGGATGGACTTGAAAAACCATCGAGCGCAAAGATTGAGGAAAAGAGAAAGTGGGCTGATTATGCCACATGGGGCAAAAGGAAGTGGGAAGGGGTTCCAACTTGGGGCAAACGTTGGTCCGAAGGTTTGACCACTTGGGGAAAACGAGCTGATGACCACAACCAGGCAAAACGACAGTGGAATCAATTCGTAACGTGGGGCAAGAGAAGCTCAGCTGACGATAAACGCAAGGATTGGTCCTCTTTTTCTACTTGGGGTAAAAGAGGGAAATGGTCAGGTTTTAACACATGGGGAAAACGTGATGTTAACACGGATGCCTTGGAGAATGCCATCACGGAAAGAGTTATCAACCGTTTCGATGACGACGGTGAGTAGCATTTTACTTTTCTCGCAAGATTCACTATTGATAACGACTTATTAGTAATACGAACTCCTCATCTTTGGGCGCCTACAGTCACAGCTGTGTCACGGGTTAATATACATGAGCTCGTTAGATTTAAATATAGCTAATCCATGGTTAGCTTGGCTTTCGGCTGTAACAAGAGTAATGTGACTGCGCTAGCCATTTGTTGGCTTGATGGGTTAGCTATTTAAAGAGATGAAGTATCGCACTAATTTTTGGTAGACTTGAGCTCGTTATATATAGGTATCTGAGAGGTCGCACAAGTCCTTGGACAGCTTGGGTTCGTTTCAATCTGACATTCATACATCAGCGCAGGGCCCCGTTCATGATGTAAACACTCAGGAGTCTCTCAACACTGGGGTCGCTGTGTGTTCAAGTCCAGCTCAAATCGGCTTAGCTCCGGCCGGTTTCCTCCAACCATAATGCTGGCCGCGTTCGTATAAGTGAAATATTCTTGAGTACGGCGTAAAACACCAATGAAATAAATAAATCAGACAAACCGGCTTAGTCTTCCGAATGGCCTTTGGTTTTCCCCACGGTCCCACTCGGTTTCAAAGACATTTTTAAACCTAAGTCGGTGCGTTTTTGCTTTATATTTGGCAACTGATACAACAGCAGATCGCTTTTTATGCTGTAGTCTTTTATATCATGTTCCCTTACGAAGCAGTTTGTAAATCTAAGTCGGCCCCTTTTCCTTCATACATGTATATGACAAATCATACACCTGAGTATAACGCCTTTCAAGGGGTAGACTTTCGTATTATATTTTAGTATAAAGTAAATTCTGAACTAAAGTTGGGCACTTTTGATATCCCAGCGGGAACCCGTTATATTTCATTACGTAGAAATTCGGTCCATTTTTTCTGTACACCTGTCACTTGAAACCGCTAATTGTGTAGAACGTGTTACATTCCGATAAAAATTAAGTTGTGTTTCATATTCAGCATGCTCGTTCGAATCTCACACTTGACACAACGGATCATGCCCAATTCTGTTGCCAGAGAATGTGTAAATTTCTAGACCTACTATTCATAAACTGTTGAATGTCACTTATATTAACTGTGACAGTATTTGCATGAGCGAACGTCGTTGGGTTGGCTGAAAGTTGTTGCTCGGCCCTATAATTTTTGTTGGACAATCTCCAGCTGTTCCATATACAACAGCAAATCACCCGCCCTTTACTTTTTCCTTTGCATTATGAAGACTCAATCATGACAAAGAGTTTTAAAAAGGGACAAAAACAATATATAGAATGTTCAATTTATAAATCGTCTGTAAGATTCTCGTTCCCATGCCAGTATTGCCCAGGGTATTTCAATGGATTAATGCTGATACTCAATCTTGTCTTTCGTGGATCATAAATATCATCGGTCGGGGGTTGTGTTGTCAATTGGCCAAGAAGATGGATGGACCCATATCACACCATCTTATTTTTATAAACATGTTCTTGCTTTTTTGTCCTTCAGTCGAGTTGAATTTGCTTACACTTCCCTTGGGGATAAGAAACAGCGTCACTTTGCTTGGTGAACAGAAGAAATGCCAAGGCATAAAGATTGCCTCGTGGCTGAAGTCCCAACAAATTTGTTGTTCGCATAAGGGCAGTTACAATATGCTTGGCACTAAGCTTCATGCCAGTGTCTGGCAATTAAATAATCTTTATTCGTCTTCCTTTAATTCATACTGCATTTGTCGATGCTGGGAAAGAGAAGTGACAGCCCACTTGGGTTATTGAAACCGATGGATTTTTATATAAAACTCCAACTGTTATAACGCTGTTAGTGAACGAGGTCATCAATCATACGACTGATAATTCTCTTTGTTGTTTACTGTCTATAGCATAATGCATTTATGTTACATCTGCCTGCAAATCTGTGATTTATGTCCGGTTTGGCCCTGTTATTAGCCTATTTTTTGGTTAACACACCGACATTAAAAGCTTGTCGAATCCAAACTAGCACTTTAGCATATCGGCCGTCATGAGCTCCTTACTCCTCAAAAGACGCCGTTACTTACGCTTTTCTGTAAGAACATCAAAACTGGCTTTGGGTTATATTGCATGGAATTACGTAATTATATCGGAAGGAAATGTGTGGTTATACTGGAAGGCTATGTCGGTCAAACTGAAAGGCGATGTGTGGTTGTACTGGAAGGCTGTGACGATCATACTGGAAGATCATGTGTAATCATACTGAAATGATGTGTAGTTACACCGAATGTGTGGTTGTATTATTGCAGATTCTTATTTTATGTTGTGTTGCCCTCTTGTGGACAAATATGCGAAGGAACAGTGTATTTCAACTCCTTCATAAATATATATGTTGCCGTTATATAAACCTAACGTAAAGTCTACCCACGCCTTAGCATTTTCGGCAATTTTGAGGGCTTTCTGTTGTAATTTCTGTTAAGTATCAAAGATGAATTTTTCTAAAGGAGTACACGAGCCTCTTTTAAACCCAAACAAAGAAAATACATTTTTCTTATCTCCATTTTTTAAAATATATGTGTCAGCAGAACAAGAGCCATTGACATGGACGTTGATCTTGACTTCGAGCAATTGCATTCCCTTCACGAATTGTTCTAGACTTTAAATGTGCATCCTTCACAGAGAAACATAGCTATTTCCCAGGCTCCTGTAGACCACAGGCGAGGATATATTAGGTCCGAGTTCATAAGGGTTCTCTCCACTTACTGGATCAAGACTGACACGACAGAAAAAATGGAATGATGGCCTAATAACGTCTCGGGCAGGAAGTAGCAAAAACGCCTGCAGGCCATATTTCCCAGGAAACATACCATTGTCACTTGTTAGAAAAAAGTTTACGAGTGTCTTTCTGATGGCCAGTTAACTTTGCAATGTAGTCTCTCCGTTCAGGAGGTGAACTCCACTCGCTCTCGGAAAATTACTATTATGCTAATAAAGTTTTGGCTGGTATTTTGTATGATTTTTTATATGTCATCAATCTCTGTGTCATGTTTTACGCCATGGCGTCTGGCATTTCCATGCATGCCGTTTTTATTAGATCGCGTGAAAAATCTTTTGCGATGCTACTTATAGCCGACCGTTATTTCAGTTCCAGAAATGAGTTGGAAAGGTCAATGCTTACCAACCCAAGGAGCGTGATCTTGTTGCCTTACCTCTTAGGATTCAGTAGTCGATTTTATCAAAGTTTACTCATCAAATAAGTGTAGAGAGCAAGGCTGCTGCCGTTTGTTTCGTGGAAATGTTTACCCAGGTTTATATGGTGGATAAAAAGAATGGTCAGTGGAATCAATGGGTACATATATTATATTATGTTGCAATGTAATGAATTTAAAGTATTTCTGAGCTAGATTTTATATTTAACAAAAGAAACACACTGGCTGAAGACAAAACTCAAAGCTTTTAAGTGGTTAAATTGTCAGGTGGAAAGGGAACACTCTTGTATCAAAATACAAGAAAACCGTAAAGCACATTTATTTACCAAAGTCCAAATTGCCTCGATTGAATTCACGAACCTGGTCAGCTAAATTAATCATGCAACAGTGTGTAAAGAAGCAAGACAAGTGATGGTAGGAATCCTTGTAGTGAAGGTTAATATGACGGCGACCTGGTACAGACAGGATATGGTACCTGGACCAATCACGCCGTGCCCTTCTCCACTGATTGCACTATCAAAAGGATTTGCATCCCTCAACAATAGCATTTCTCCCAGAAATCGAGTACATCGTTTCGTTTCTATCGCAACCGAAGTAACAAACGTTTGTGATTTTCGCAGTTTTCACAGTTTTTTTTTTAAAAGAGGGATCGGCTTGTTTATGCGGTACTGCAGTGCAAGTTAATATCAGCGCCTAAAGATTTATCATACTCAAGAAAAAGGCCATTTTTTTGTCGCATTTCCATGGATTCATATATTCTGTCATTAAACTAACAATGATAATTCTGTCGGAGTTAGATCTGGTTTTGATCGACATCAAGAAACAGACAAAAACGCCAATAATGAAAATTAAAATTGCTTATGTGGTGAAGGGAGATCTGTTACTGTCAGTCTTACAATTCGTGTCATTATTTTCATTGATCCGACAACTATTCTAGTAGTGCAACAATGCCTTTTTTTTGCCTTTTCTGGCGGGTTTACCAAAGAAAATAATGTTGGTGTTTTCCATTATTGTATATTGATGTAATGGTCAATTTTGCGGCAATTCTTAAAGCTGCACCTCTCTATTAACTTCGCATTTAGATTGGAATACTGGCAATTGCAAATCTTTATTTAGTTTTGAGAACTACTTTATTTAGCGCACAGGTAAATTTGCTATTAAAATCATTTTGTCTTTGTTGTTAAAATAACATTTTCATTAAAATCAAGACACGAATTCATACCCAAATATTATACATTTAATAAATTTTTCAAAAAATGTAAGTAGGTCTAGTAAGAAACTTCTGCGTTCTCAAAATTTTCTCTTCTTCAAAACGAACAATTTGAGCTTTGTTCTCATCATCTGTGTCTAATTAAAACAGATCTTGTTTGACGATTATTACCTTCCTTGGAGTCCATGGAACCTTTAGCAGGGTCTTCCTTAATTTATGATTTAAACGTCATCCAAAATCCCTTTTCAAATGTCGTCATCCCATTCTTGTGAGAAAATGCGGCTGTGACAATTCAATGAAATTTTTGTTCCTAACATGTTTTATCAGCACTTTTTTAAACTCACCAACAACAAAACGTTGACTTTGCTTCCAAATACTAGTACCAGAGTAATGAGACTGGGATGACTGGCTGCACGTTCTGTACTCGCAAGTACTGGCGATTTCTTTTTACAATTTTGAAGAAATACTTTTGATAAAGAACAGTGCTTACGTTTAAAACTATGCCATATGTTTCACGGGAATATTAACGTTTACCAAAGAGTTCAAAAGTTTTTATACCCGTAGTTTTCCTTTCTATTTCATATGGAGACCGTACCGTGTTGGTTTAGGTTGTTGAATATACCAAGGTTCACTAAGAAAGTTATACGCTATCGGCAAAACGGGCATCAAGTACCGTGTGATTATTGTTAAAAAACTTTAGGTTTTTCAGATTTTAACACAATAAAACAAACATTCTAATCGTCGCAGCGTGCTGTGAACGGGAGACAAGACCTTCAATGTCTTGGCTACATTCAAACAGGCCTACTACCGTAGGCCTATACCATATGGTTTTTCAAACGCGTCTGCAAATCATTTGTCATATTGTCCCTTTTAATGATGTACCCTCCTAGGCTTCCGGTGTGGTCTAGGCTTCTTTTCACTTGTACTTCTCGTGGTAATTTATCTTGCAATGTAAAACATCTCAGTAAATAGATCATGGTTTGACCTGAAATATTGCGGCTAATCCAATAAGTTTTGTCACGACAATCCGCTGCAAATTAATTATAGAAGCCAGTTTTTGTGAGAATACTCGTCGGCGTGAAGGAAAAATACGTATGCTCTACTGATGGCGACACAGATAGGAACAAATATCCAAGCTAATATCCTGCACAAAGAACCACTTGGATAAATTTCCGTTGAATTATAAAGCTATATATGGTACCTTTGATGTTGTGTCACATGCGATAATGCAGACCCTGCGTGTTGCTGATTTACGTCTTAAAGGATACCCTGACAAGTATTATTTCGCCTGAGCCCAATTGCTGAAGATGGTCATAGTTGGTGCAAGCTTTGGAGAAGTGTTCAATGATGTTTTTTAAATGTACATTGGTGCATAATTGAGATTTCCTGTTCATACAGATATTATTAGACCTTAATGTGCGTATCTAAACAGACTAGATGTAGAGATTCATCCGTCAAAAGCCACAGGGTCTCAAGAACTTGTACTAGCAATGAGAGCCGAGTGCAGCCGATGACATGAGGGATGTGAAGTCCGTTGACAAGAGCATTTAGCCGGAAAATCGACATTAAAGGTTGATTCCTCCGGTAACCTGAGCCAAACCGAGGGGCACCTGTTATTTGTGTGTGATTACTGATAACTGCCAACCATCGATCTCTGCAGTATTATTAACACTCACGATCTAAAGGCCAGATCAATCATTGTTAATATAGATCCTTCTTTGATTATCCCCTCTCCAAACTCCGTCCCCCTAAGTGAGCAGAAACTGAGCCTCTTTTTCAAACAGTGTTTCATCGCAGGTCATCTTAACAATATTATCTGCAGTCATATTTTCAGACGTCTATTGTTAACTAAATTGCTATGCGCATGTAATTTCTTTAATGTTTTCTAGCTGACTTTCCCGTCACTTGAGGACCGTGTTAAGTGCTTTGCCGCTCTGCTCCGAATGCTCGCCCCACCGGTCCGTCTTTTTTTCTTCTGCTGATTGCCCCCTTCTCGAGCTGAGTTGACCCCATATCCACTAGTGTGTATTGACACCAGCACTATACTTTCTCCGGACAAATTGTTATTAGATCTGGTCAATTGTAGAGTCGATCAGTTCACAGGATCCATTTGAGACAATTACAGCCGAATGGGCGATCGATGTGGGTACTTTGTACACATATTTGTCCGTGTCTTGAGAAGTGTTCCCGGCCCGTGTGGGGCTATGTATACACACAATCCATAGCTTCCACCCGGCCTCTCTGCTTGTCTTACCAGACAAGCAGGATTAACATGGCTCACTACATTAATGTTGATAAAGCAAATACAAGGACTAATTGGAAAATAGATGCGCGATCAAACACAACGCTCACGGAATTATGCAAATTTCAGTGCAAATGATTGTTTTAATGTTTATCTAACACAATGGACTATTCTTCTGACATTTTCTCTGTAAATTATGCGGTATGCAAATTATGCATTATGTAGAATTTTGTGTAGCTTTCCGTGCCTGTTCACGTGTAACAGGCGCTTTTAGCCCGTTCCCATTTCAGAATCGCTAAATGGATGTCTATTACACGTGGTTATACCATAAACACGTAGTAGTGGCACTGTTCAAGTGGAATAGCCTGCAAATTCTATGGGTACTTGGTTGTCCACTGGTTTATGTTGTTTTGTTTCTTCCTTTCTTGTTACGATCACATTGCAATCATGTACTCTTGTTGTGAAAATACAACCACATATGTACAATGCTGCCTCACTGTACTGTCATGCGGAAGACAATAATCTGGACACCCCAACCTCGTCATAGCACGCCTTCACAATGACCACCCAATTATTGGCCTCCTGTGCGGAGCGCCAAAGGAGAAATTCCTGACACTTCCAGTTTAAATATCCCACCCGAATTCGTACACCACTCACAGACCATAAAGGGATGATTCAATTCGATATTCGCCAGACCCATTTCCAAAACAATGACCACATTCGAAAGTAAAAAAGGATGCCCGCTTACGAGGCGGATGCCCTAACCACGAGGTTACAGCAATATGGTTTGTCTTTACGATTCCCTATTCTCTTTCTTGTGAGAACAAAGGCGAAGGGAACCGAAGAAGAGATTATGTGGTTCAGATTGCCACGAAAATTTCAGATTTCATTTCATTTTTTTATTCACCATAAGTCATATTAAAGTTTACAACATAAAACAAATATTCCAGGCATGAAAGGAGGTCTGCCAATAACGAAAGGCTGACAGAAGTTATTACACAGTCTATTGTAGTTGTTGCAGCGATCCAGCAAGGTTGTTCAAAAGTCCCTTCAAAGTCAAAACTGACCGAAGTCTAAAAATCACTGTTTACCTAATACAAGCTAAATGGTCATAATGAAGATAATAGTATTAAAAGGTGTACACAAATCTACTTTATATTTCAACCTGGCTGTAAAATGTGTTAGAAAAAGGGAGATCTATGGTGACGTAATAAACAATAAATATATAACATAAGACCTCGCATTATTTCATCAGAACTTCAATTGCTTACTTAAAGATTGTTAGCAAAAAGGCAATTTAAAATTTAAAGAATTTGTGTGAAAGGTAATCAGAATAAATCAAACTTCAAAAGAGTTCGCCCGTTTTTGGCGTTTGAATAAAACTATCAAGCGCGGTACTTTAAATATCTGGATTGTTTGACGTCGCTATTTGAGTGGACATCTTAAAGAAGCAGTAGTACCATGTAAAATGTAAAAATGGTATGTTCTAGTTCGTCCTAGGTGGGATTGTTCACTAGTATAACTAGTATAATAACACTGAATTTCTGCAGCAGTTCGTGCGAGTTGTGAAATCCCAACGGAGTATTATTTCAGCGTTCTGTCGTCATTCAAGAGGAAACCCACTAGCAAGCTACTAGTTGACTACTGGGATCTCTGTGGAGAACTGTTTAGGCTGACTTATACTATACCTCCTCTGTGCTTATTTCTTCTTACAGGTGACCATGGACTCAACAGAGATGAAATGCTGGCCTTTGTTAACTGGCTACGCGTGACGGGGGGAGAAAGTCCGTCCCTGGACGGCTTTAACAACTAGACGCCTTGGCCCCCACCGAGGACTGTGTGAAATCTACTGGAGGCGATTCCCCCAATAACAGACTCAGATGGTGGGCAAACAGCGGCTAATAGCATTTACATCTCCATGGTCGAGAATCTAAAGTACTTCTTGGCACGAAAATGCTGTCATTTATGAAATACTTCTAACTTCATGCGATTTTCAACCAGATACTACTACGTGGCAAATGCTGAACTGGCTTATTATTTGGGCATCTGTTTCTGTTTACTTATTACTAGTATACCATGTGTTTTCTGATAAAGCGTTCATTGAACGCCATCAAAGCTTTACCTGGCAGTTTCTTTTCATTCTGCCATCACATGACCTGCACCAGACTGACATAGTGAAGATTCTGAGCTTGACTTCGGTAACATTTTTGTTACATAATATTATTTTTAGACAATAAAGGTACCATGTTTATTCTGGTTGTTAAGCCTTAGTGAATTTATCTGTAGATATCTGTATGTTTACCGATAGTTGACTCAAGGACACATGGTATGTAACACTACATCAGAGCTAACTTCCGCGATGTCTGTCGCCTTGGCGCGCCTAGTGAGGTCACGTCTCGTCTGTATTGTGATGACAACTAAGACATCATAAGCGGAAATCACATCTTGCAGGAATGCTGTTACGCAAGAACAACAGATCCTTGACTTGTTATTTTAAAAATATGCCTAAACATGTTCCTAAAAGCACTTTGGATTCTTAGGTACTTCGTTAAAGCTCAATCAAATAAAAACAATTTTTTGGTTTGTTTTGGTAGGAAATCATGTTTTGTTGTTGTTGTTGCTGCTTAAATCAATGTTAATTTCGCGTCTCAACCACCTGGCGTTTGTATAATTCCTACAAGCATTACCATTAAAGAATGATATTTTCCATTTGCATCTCTTTTTCTTTTCGTGTCTAATGATGAACAGCTCAGTTTTACCATAATTTCTCTTCCTCTATCTAAAATTATTACTTTACAATGAGTGGTCAGAATCGAAAAAGGAAAAAGGACATCTTAAAGTGATATCATCGTCACTTGGTAAACTACTAAAAGCTGTAACGTCTAAAATGCCTTCACATTTTGCAATTTAAAGCATTTAAATAATGGAATTATATGGGAGATTTTTGGGTCATATCCACGATTTTGGGCGACGATGAAGTTTTAAGATTTTCTCTTTCCAAACCTGTAGTAACGCGATTAGGGTCCAGTAACATAAATATGGTCTGTAAATTCCACCTAACATTCAGGTATTTAATGTATTTAATTCTAAATTTAAGTCTGTCTTTAAAAAAGTGATAATTCTTTGGACATATGCTGTCTTTGGAAAATGATAAATACAGACTCAGGCACAAAAGTCGAGCCGTTCTGGAAAAAACGGCATTGGTGTTCTGGAAAGTCAGAGACTTTATCTTGTTTTGAACCGGAATGACGCACCATTTCTTGGCAAGTATACTCAATAAAACTTCCGGAAGGATTTGCAAAGTGATCCACTGACCAATGGCATGAGGACGACACATTTTACTGAGAACTGGTGGCAAACATCGAAAATGTTTTCGAGAGAAGGATTACAAGATGTATTAAACCATGAAACAGATTGTACACTTCAAACTGCAGCTGGCTGCATCATTTTCCCAAGCGTCATCTGCGGAGTTCGGATTTTAATGTTACTCAATTTTCCATAAATGAGAGTATTATTATTGATTGACTGATTATTGAGATTATGAAACCGGTATTATCTGACTAACCGGCTGGCAAACGGAAAGTGCGTATGCCTTAAGTAAGGACTGAGTCGACAGGCTAACAAATTGACATGATTCACGTTACCCAGGCGATGGGTTGCCATTCTGTTTGAAGGACGGCCGGGGCTTTCAACGAATAAAAAATATTCACGAGAACCATCTTTTACTTAAATACACCGTTCTTGGGGGTATCGAAGTTATAAATAATCTCGACGAGAGATTGAAACGGCGGATAGCGGAACTGGGTTTATTTTTGCAATGGTTACGTCGTAAATTTCTTATGAATACACCGATTTGCTGCATTGAATACATTTGCTGTTTAATTTCAATGAATACGTTGATTGGGTTCACAAGATAGGCAGATTGGTTACAACGAATAAGTTGACTATGTGCAGTGTACAAGTTAAGAGATTTATGAGTAGCCTAGTGAACAGCGTATTCAAGTAAACTGAACATATATCTGTTTAAGCAGAAGTTAATTGCTCTGTTGACACATTTGTTGCTGAATAAAGGCGCAATGCTCATATTTCACTGTGAACTACGTATTGCTCAGTCATTATTCACGTCACTGACTCACTGACAAACTATGTAAAAAGGACAAAGTATATTTTCATTATCTGACCAACTGATGGTCAGTTTATCACCTTGAAGAAAGAAAAAATATGAAAATATATATTGGGTTGACCAATTTTTTTTTACCGTGTTCACAATGCGTTGACCGTGAAATAGATCAAAGAAATACATGGATGAGAATCTGTGCGTCGAAACAGATTTTTGGATACCAGCTGTCTACCAATACGGACGTTCCTGGTCTATAGTAGCAAGGCCAATTTCCAAAACGACGTTTAACACAAACCACACAAAACACAAATTCAATACGATGAATATACAGCACTTAACCTTGAGTTATGCGGAATTAGGCACCATCACGAAGCAGTGTGCCATACATTCTGGTCCTTATTTATATACAGGGGAGCTATACTCATTTTAAAAGTTAAGCAATATAGACTGAAGGCGTTTGATGGAACAATCTTGGTACACTTATGTTCGCAGTAATACATTGCGACTTTGATTGAAATCGTCTGATATGATTTAACAAAGGCTTCAAGGCGAGATAGGTACACGCCATACGCAGGACCCTTCGGTATATTGCCTAATTGTATACAGGCCTGTTTTATTCTTCCTAGCTTAGACTCTGTACTCATCTATTTAAAAACCTGAAACCTGGAACTCTGACAGCATACCGTTTTCCGGACGACGATTATATTTCAAGATTCCACATTAGGACAATAGAGGGAAAACGGCCCACCTAAATTATCATTTGCATTTTAAGCCAACCTGTCACATGTACATCCACGAGTCGCACGTGTCAGTGTTAATAGCCTAACGTTTAGATGACTGGGCTATAGGAACGTTATATGAACAGGTGTGAACAGGCTGTGGAATTAATAGCACTGTAGAGTAAATGACGAAGTAAAAAATCTAAGAAAAATTTAGGAATGTGCACGGCTATATAATTTTATTCACTGGTAAATTTCCGAATATATCTCAATTTTTAGTAAGCAAGGACATCCAATGATTGTGTCGAGCAACAGAGTAAGAACATGTAGGCCTAAATATCAGTAATATCTGGAAGATCTTAAAATAAATTGAAAATAAGTGTAGGTATCATAGAATAAGCATTATCAAAAAATCTGTAAATCTATGAATAAATAAGTATGGACCGACGACGAAAATACGAATGGTGGTTGCCATATAGCTTGTTTTTGTTAACTTGTTGCCTATATTTATCTATCCGTGAAAATCACACGTACTCAAAATTGCCTCATTATTGCAAAGAGAATGCAGTTACAGTATTTCTCCGGGCCCACTTTCACATAAGTTCGTAAGTCATATTTCTCGAAACTTTTGTCGTAAAAGATGTTGTCTCGGTTATAGTGCCATAAGGTGACGACTTTTAAGTTACGAAACTTAAAAAACGAAAAGTACGAAAGTTACGAAAGACTGATTCACGAAATTTTATGAAAGCGGCTTCTGTTTCTGTTACAACGTTAAACGCCAGAAGATTGTTTTCGAGATGAATAGCCTTAAGTGACGTCATAATTATTCAGAAAGAAATGGCATGTCACTTTTTAAAAAATAATTATGACGTCAATCGAAGTATTGAAGTTTTAGCCTTGAAAACAAACTTATGAAGTTACTAAAAACTAACGTATTTTGGTTGTAATACGACAGATGTCAAACATATTGATTTGTACACCTTGTGATTTTACTTGCCACTGACGAAAGGCAGTTTCCCAGACTGGTTAACAGTAAAGGGGCTTTCATATAAGATGTTCATGTAAAAGGCCATGTGACAAACCCTTATTTTTCTTGTCTTGTTTTCAGTCATCTTTTTCATGTCCACATTTAAATTCAATATCATTATTTAAGGTACAGTGGGTTTCGCAATATTATTCAAAAATCCTGGAGACGACTTTTGAGAAAGAAACGAAAGCTCCACAGCAACGACTGGACTCCGTTTTAAATTGCTGATGGCAGATTTTTGCCTAAGTCCAAAACCTCAGAAAACACCAAAATCAAAAATTACACAAGTATAATATTATGTTATGGTTAAACAAATAAAGTCAGGAAATTTGCGTCAAATGAGGTCATGATGTTTAAGAAAGAGAAATTGTTGATTCTTGACATAGCATTAAGAGTTGATCGAGGCTTCATCACTATAAAATTACGTCACAATTAATACGAACTGTTGAATCGAGTTTGCTACACGAGGCATCGTCCAGTAAAAAGACGAACTCTTTCCACATGTGGTTTAGAGACAGACAAAGTAATTTCAAATGTAAATTTTAATTATTCTATTAAGGGTTGAGAAAACCTTAAATAACATAACATTCAGATGAAAGAGTGCGAAAAATTAGTTGTCAATGTGGTCTTCTATATTTGTTTCCATTTTTCTTTAAAGAGAAAGAGACACTTGAAAAAAAAAAATTGTATGGTGGGTATTTGGAACCACTTCTTGGTATATGTATTGTCTTTGTGTAACAATGTTATAAATGAGAATGCAAGGCATCTTTAATAAATATATTCGAACTAGAATTGGATCTGTTCAGTTAACAAATGTGTTGAACCCATATTTTGATAATATTTATGTTTTTAATGTATTCATAAATATTATCATACTTAAGATTAAATACATCTCTTTGGATATGAATAACAAATTTACATTCAAATAAGTTTATTAGACATTCATTACATCCTTATTTAGAGCATTATTATTCAAAGACGTTATATACCAAATTGTGGTCCCAAATAACCACCATACCAATTTTTTTTCAAATACCCTTTTCTTTTTAAATAAAAAATCGAAAGACCATATAAAATTAAAGACCATATTTGCAAATAAGTTTTCACGCTCTTTCACATGATTTTCGCATGATTTTTTATGTTTTCTTCTCCTTGAATGATGAATAAAAGCCACAAAAAGTCACTATTGTAATTTCAAAAAGAGCTATCAATATGAAGACAGAGTGCTAGCAATGCAGTCTGAAGCTCTTATGCTGTCGATGGGCCAGTAATTTGTATCATTCGTGGCTTTTATACCGTCTGTATTATTCACAGATAACAGGATCACGTCAAGTCAGAATGTTCATTGAAGCAGCGAAACATGTTTTTGTTGCGCGAAACTTTACATGCTGAAGACAGCACAGGAGAAACAATCGAGTTTTGCGTAAGTAAATGCAACTAATGCAATGTGGTAAATGCTGAAAGCCGTCTCGGAACATGGTCAGCTGACCTCAGAACAAACAATTATGACAATTTATGACTGTAAAATGCCTTCCCTCTCTAGCATAAAAGTAACAAAACAACAACAATAATCATAATCTGATATACAATGTTATCGTGGAACGAAATGTATAAATGGATGGTATTTTTATCCAGTTTAAGCGTGGATCTCGATGCTCAGCCAAACTGAAAGAACATCCCTGTTTCATACCTGTTCTAAACTTATTCTTGGACGTTTAAGAAATCTTATTCGTCTTCTTTACAACTTTACACTGTCATTAAACGACAATCTTCGAGAGAATTTAAGGCACTAAGATAGATTACGAGTTCATTGTTATCGCGATAAGCTAATTTTGTGAGTCATTGTCTTTTTCTGCTATATATACACCGAAGTGCACTTGCAAGAGCTTGTTTGCCGATATATACACAAATCAGGCAGCATCTCGTGTGCAGGTCCCAATACAGGATAAGCATGGCTCAGCGAAATCTGGTTGTCCTGGGCATTGTTTTTAGAGCATAAAAATACACTAAAAGGATCAAACCCGGATCAGCGGCAACAGTGTGACGGTTGGCAAATGGTAAAAACCCTTTATATTCGCCTGTCTGCTTAGATATATTTTGATCGACATAAAAGAAGATAATCCATATAGCATCAATACTGATGACGTCATAATGATGTGACGTCATATAAAGTTAGGCAGAGAACGAATCCATAGCATCAACCAAGAACCATTTAATATAAAGTCAAGGGAAAGGAGAAATTTTCAGGCTATTAATTTCCTTTGCGATTAATGACATTTTCAACATTGTATCAGTTTTGTCACGACAGTGGCTTACAAGAATCAGAACCGAGTGCACGGACATGCTTTTCACGTTATAACACGCTTAAATTTCCACAACAGTGTATTTTATAGGAAGAGAAAGCAAAAAATAAATAAAGTCAAGAGGAAGAAAAATTTAAATTATACCTAAATTATTTTTACTAATTTTAAGATTTTTACCCAGCGAGGTGCAATGAAATGCTCAAATGTAGATGGGCTAAAATATACAATGACATTTGTGCACCCAAAACTGTATCTGTGTAAAATCATTTCATGAGACAGGCTTCGGTGTTTCTGAGTGTAGTGTCACCGTAAATAGAGTTTACATTCTGGAAATATGTATCGGTGTTGAAAACATGTTTACCATCAGGTCATCCAGAATTTTCTTTACGTTAGTCCTATAAATATGAGCGACGGATTTGTGAAGTTCGCATCATCCATTCAAGTCCACTTGTACGCAGTTATTTACTTAAGTCCATTTGAGATCAATCATATTCACTGTGAAATATTTCAACTAGCTTTGGAAATATCGGCTTTCACGCCATTCGACATTCGTCATTTGTACTTCATTTTCTGTACAGTACACTTCGTGAGCTTGTGTTTGCTATTTTTTGGAGACGTTATTTTGGAGCTTGTATCGCCCGTTGTCTCTGTGCGATTACGTACATTTTATCTCAGTCTACACTGAAAGTGACTTCGTCCATATTTCCGAGGAAACATACATCGATAGATCGACATCACGGACGCTACTGTTAACCCGTCTGCCCTGATAAGTTACACATTCACAAGCAGTTGGGGAATAAACGACTTATCGGGCTGTCATCCGTAGAACAGGCGATTCTTCTTAACTGTGGCCTCTACATTTAGGTGGACTGACTTAGGTGGAGCTAGCCAGTTATTTCTCAACTTTCTCATACACTTACAGTATTTGTAACTAAACACATTAAACGGCTAATCTGATATCAAACAATGATTACGGTAGAACAGTAATTATAATACAAGACAAATAGCGATAATCGGCCCATTAGGCTGTGTATAACATTAGAATAACTGTTTCATATGTAAAACAAATTAAAATTTTATTACATATGCTTACATCATTGTTTTGTTTTCTCCTCCGTTGAAGATCTGTATACAATATAAGTAGATAAGGACTGGATGATGAGATCAGGATCATAGTTCCTCATATAAGCGATGACAGTTATCCAAGACATCGTCTTAAGAGAAGTCCATCCAATACTATTCCATGCAGTTCACCAAATAGAATCGGTATTTCATCAGAGACAACACCTTATACAGTAAATAAATTAAAGCTCATGGCACGAATACAAATTCATCCAAAAAAATCTTTGTCATGCAATGAATTGAATCTGAGGGAAGCCATGCAAGAATGTATTACCAAATACCAATATTGATTTCAAACACAGGATGATGTGTCCAATCATGTTAGGTTTATTTGTTGGTTGGTTTGGAGGTTTAACGACACTTTCAGCATTATTTCGCTAATATCAAGACAGGTCATCGCTGTACCAGGATAGTCCGAATGTGGACATATTTATATTGCTGCTTCAGTGGAACGCTAAACCCAGGACACCTGACATGACGCTCCACCCACTCAGACTGTAATGATCCCGAGCCGAACCGGTTCATGGCTGGGCTAAACGTAAAATGAAGAGGTGAAAGGAGTTCCAATTTTAAAGTTATGTTATTGCACAAAATCAAACAAGGGTTTCCAGCACATGCGCAGGCTGTCATTCTTTGACCATCGCATCGGGGTCAGCAAGTACATCGAGATCACAGAAAGGTTAACAAGCAAAAGATTCATCGGTATTGGCGAGCAATACATTTATATGTGCTACAAGAACAATCTTAAACAAAAATATATCCTTTGTAAGTTTGAAATATTTTCTACTGAGTATATATTCAAGAATCAGACATGCCATTTTGGTTGATCTATGCATGTCTGTGAATGTGCAATGACAATATTGGTAATCTTGAGCCAAATAGGGATGGAGTTTAGAGTGTTACGCTATTAGCACAGATCATAAAAACTGCCAGTGGTGTGTGCTATGACAGCTGTTAGTTTATTCAGCGTCAAGGAGAGCCAATGTGATGGGCAATGATAGCGGGTAAAGTGTGTGGATAGAACGCCAAGAGAGGAAACGACCGTTGACGCCAGCCAATTCCATTATCAAATAAGAGCACCTTTGCTGGATGAAAGGCCGTTTTGCTTCATTTACATTTCAGCGTGCATTCATTTGTATGTGAATAAAAAAAGATGGAGTTTGTCTTTCTGTCGACTTTGCTTCGGGTATGTTTTATTTCCCTGTTTCTCGAGGCCTCTCACGCTCAGTAAATACACGCCCAATTAAAATATTCCCTGCACGCGCTGCTTTGCGTATAATCAGCCCTACTATTAGCAGCCACTCACTGCTTGTATTATAACTCAACACCACCGCATTATTATCACATTAAAATGCCAACTGGATTAGACGCCAAGGAAAGCCAAATAATGTCCATCCATACATACACTTTGGTGTGGCGGCAAATGGCGCTTTATGCCGATTTACAGAGCTCTTCACTGCTGGAGGAGACGATCTCACGTGTCTGACTTGGATGCTAATACGTGTCCGTCATGGCTAAAATATCAATATTCACTTGCCCAACATGAAAACAGGGAATAACGCCGTGAAAACCCAGCGAGACACAAGTCCGCCTAAATATAAGGTATCGAGCTGAGCGTGAGAGACAGACAATTGTGCTTCCTGACGCTGGACAAAGAATGACGATCTGAGCATGGTAATCAGGAGGGGTTACTTCCGGCTTCCAGGCAATCGTATAGAACACGATTGCTCATATAGTCTCATCTACAGCAGGCAGACACACTTCTGTCAAGAACACAACTGTGATTCAATAATAAGACCTATCCTATTATTGATAACTTCACATCTAGGTCTTTACTGACAGGAGGTCGTACTTCACAAGTTAAATGTGACCATTTGCCAACTATCACACTGTAGTCGTTGCTATAGTTTAACACTCTATGCTGTAGTCTTTTATATTTATGCTATTTTTGGTTCACAAGGTGTGGATATGTATATATTGCTGTTATCCGGCTATAATATATTAAAAGGAATAATATTCAATAAATTCAACAATGATAACTGGTAGTGTTGAGATCAATACATTAAACTTGACAGTCTCTTTTTCACCTGTCCGCGTGATGTTAGCTGTGATTGGAGCCCCGTGCTGGGTTTAATATAGCATTATAGGAACACTGACATCAGCTGATGTCAAACCAGCTAACAAAATCCCTTGCAGGTCGATTAATTGCGTGGCGTATATTCAGCAGATGAACTAATTCAACAATTTATCATCTACCAACTATGTCAATCGATTTTGAGTTTTCTAAAAACACACTTTTGCTTCTGGTTTCCTAGCCCAGACAATGCCATTTACGAAAAACATTTACGACGTACGTTATGTCATGGCTATAACAGTAGGTTAACCTATCTTTAGGAAATTGACAACAACTTTTAAACTGAAAGCGTTAATATATACACTATGTCTACTTATTTATACGATATTTTTATAGAAGCCGATAGAGGGCATCTCGCTACTTCGCTACCTCGACCATTCTATAGGGCGAGGCAACAAGGTGACGAAGTAGCGAGGTGGAGATTCGAGATAGCAAGGTAACGA